>NW_015438381.1:194579-253572 GCF_001293395.1 Leptomonas pyrrhocoris
TTCGGGGCCCGCCGGAACGCATGTTACGCGGGCGGCGATTGTAGTCGCGCGAATGTCTGCTCCTTCGGCCGCCAAGTCTCTGCGGCCGCCACATGTCGCTCCCACTGCACGATGCTGACTCACTCTCTCCGCTCCTGCCTCACTCCTCTCTTCTTACTCATTGCGTAGAGCGACCCATACAACAGGACGGTGGCATTTGGCGCGCGGGAGAAGAGAGAACGAAGAATTACGACAGCCGAAAACTGTCGTTGTGAAAGAGGGAAAAGGGAAAACGGCTGAAACAAAGGATCACAGACGCTACTCACTTCTCATCACTATCCATACATTCAATCATTCCTCGTTCAGGCTTTAATAAAACAAATGAACTGCGTTCGGCCGCTGCTGGAAGGAAGAAGAAAAGAAAAAGAAAAGTGCTTCATCGTGCGCGGGTATGAGTTACCTGACACTCGCAGACTATGCAATAAGCATAATAAAAATAACTCCTCGTCACGCTAGCCCTTGAAAAGGAGAGGCAAGAAGTCCGTGGCACACATGCGCCACACTTGCCATGAGTGCGCACCCGCATACATCTTGCGCACATCCTCCTTGAAGCCAAGGCTGTCAAGGATCTTGTTATCGTCCTCAAAGATACGGATGTAGGAGTCGGTGTCGCCCATAGCACGGAAGATGACCTTCATGGCGTCGCGATAGGCCTGCGGGTTCGCCTTGAACTCGGCGAAGTACTCCTCCCGCTTGGCGACCTCGTTGCTCCAGTTCAGCTGCAAGAAGCCGCAAAAGATGCCAACGGCAGAAAAGAGATGCGGGTTCTGCATGGTGGCATAGGTCGCCTGGGTAGAGCCCATAGAAAGACCGGCCATGGCGCGGTAATTGCGATCTGCGAGGGTGCGGTAGTTGCCATCCACGTACGGGATTACGTTTTTCACGAGACGGTCCACGTAGCCGAATGGGTCTACCACGCCGTCCTGCGTGTACATCATGCCATTTCCCATCACGATGATCATCTCCGTCATCTTGCCGTCCGCAATGAGGTTGTCGGCGATGATGTTCAGCTTGCCGTGCTGCACCCACGCGTTCTCGTTCTCGCCAAGGCCGTGCTGCAGGTAAAGCACCGGGTAGCGGCGGGTGGCGTTGGCGGTCTTGCGATACGACGGCGGCAGGTAGATGAGGAGAGCCTCCTGGGTGTCCTCGGAGGTGGAGAAGAGGTCATGTGCCACGGTGCCGTACTCGATGCGCGGTCGCATCAAATAGTAACAATGCTCCAGGTCTACTGGCGGCACGTCAATGTAGTTGATGGGGCGGCTGTAGTTGTAGGCGAAAGGGAGGTACGGAGAGCAGACATCGTGGCCATTAACGAAGAGGTTCAAGCACTGCAGACCCGGTGGGTAGTGTCCCGTGCCGGTCCAGACACCTTTCTCTGCGCTCTTTTCCAGCGACACAGTTGTGTCGAAGGTCACGACGGACACCGTCGAGGCATTGGGGAAGTAGAATTGATAGTGTACAGTGCCGTCTGCGTCGCCGTCGTACGTGACACCTTCCTTGACCGGGTTGCTCGGCAAGCCGCAGATAGCGGTGATGTGCTTCGCCATGAGACAGGTGTCCCTGCGGAACGCGAGCGCTTCCGAGGAAAGGGCGGGGTTAGAGGTCATTGTGTGGCACGTCACTGGAATGGCTCTTCGGCCCGTGACCAACAAGAGAGCAGAGAAGGGTATGATACTTTGAGGTTTTGAGCGCCGTTGGCTCATGGATTACAGCCCGACAGCGCAAAACGAGGCAAAGGGGAGGATTGATAGCACAGAAAACACGTGCGGAGAGTTGGGGTGAGTTCGAGGAGAAACAACGAGAACACAGCAATGCAGCCGCAAACCGAAGGAAAGAAACCCGTGATGGTTTTTGTTCGGCAAGAATTTCTACCCTTTCAACGTGCCTATGAAATAGTCGCACACAGCATTCAAAAGCAACGCTTCCGGCTTCTCGGTGATCGACGAAGACGTTGGGTAGTTGGTCCACACAAAAGAGGATCCCTTGTCGTATTTCTTTCTTTTCGTTGACGGGACGCTCCAGACGCTTTTCAAGAGAGAAAGAAAGAGAGAAGAACCGAGGAGATGAGGGTGCGGGGTGTAGTGTCTTGTTGCTTCGATAGCTAGCCCGCCAACATCACTGAACTCCTGGTATATATACATATATAAACAACATAAAAAAAGGTGCGTTTCCAGCAGCCATTACACGACGCAACCGTGCAGTACAACAGTGGAGGCGTCGCTGGAGATGACCGTGCTGGCCCAAATGCGCCATCAAGCAAGGCAAATCAGCAGCACTCTACCTCCTTTCCTGTTCTGCCAAAACTAAAAAAAATGTAAGACACTGATGGGGACAAAAATAAGATTTTGATGCAACATCACGCTCGTTGTTCGCAACACGCATGTTTCCACAGGAAAAAGAAAGATCGGATTTAATCGAAATCTGAGCTGTGAGCCGTCCAGGTAATGGGGTGTCGGAAAGACGAGGCAGCACCACGAAACACAGGATGCAAGGAACGATACATTTTATTTGAAGATCATTGTCAAGAAGTCTGACCCGGCTTGACGCCACACGTGCCAGCTGTGCGGTCCCTTGTAGATGCGCCGTGTGCATTTCACACCCAGCTCCGCCAGTATCGCGTCGTCTTCCTCGAAGCGGGAGATGAACTCGTCTTCGTCGCCAATGCAACGGAAGAGCACCTTCATGGCGCTCTGGTAGGCAGCGGGATCGCGGCGGAGCACATCCATGTGATCGTCGTTGGTACTGATGTCGCTCCAGAGGGTGCGCATGAAGCCGGAGAAGATGCCGGCGTACGCGAACAGATCGGGGCGGGTGATGCTGAGGCGGCTGGCGTGCATGGAGCCCATGGAGAGGCCGGCGATGGCGCGGTGATCGCGGTCTGCGAGGGTGCGGTAGCGGTTGTCGATGTAGGGGATGATGTCCTCCGTCAAGTCGTCACACATTTGCGTGATGTCGTGGGTTAAGGGGTCAGCGTAGAGCCCGTTGGCGTTGTTCTTCATCACGATGATCATGTCCGTCATCTTGCCGTCCGCGATGAGGTTGTCGGCGATGATGTTCACCTTGCCATGCTGCAGACTGCCCATGCCGTGATTCCTGTCGTCGTGGAGAAGGTATAGCACCGGATACCGCCGCGTCGCACTGCTGGGTTTGTGGTAGGAGGGCGGCAGGTAGACGAGCACCTCCTCCACCGTGTCTGTGGTGTAAGAGGTGATGTACTCCTGTGCCACGCTGCCGTGCTCCGTGCGCGGTCGCATCAAGTAGTAGTTGTTCGACTCGTCAGGCGGCGGGACATCGATGTAATTGACGAGCTCCTCGTTGCGCTCGCAGGTGACAGGGAGGTGCGGGGTGAGCACGGCGCGACCGTCGACGAGAAGAAACACCTTGTGCAGACCAACAGAATAGGCCGCCTCTCCCCACCAAGCGCCTCCCATTTGTTTCTTCAGGGCTACGGCGGGGTGGACGGTGGTGCGGGCTTCGTCGACGTCGCCCTCCAGCGTTGTGGTGCTCGATGGCACGACGGAGACAAAGCTTGCTTTGGGGAAGTAAAAGTGATAATGCACAGTCCCGGCGGCATCGCCGACGTACGTGACGCCTTCCTCATCACGCAGGGGAAAGGCCGGGGACGGTGGAACGGCCGGGGGTGACTGATGGGAGGCGAGGTGTGGTGCCTGCGTGGGGGAGGTCCACGGTGCGGTCTGCAGCGGAGCGGGGTTGATGGTGGCGGTGGACATTGACGAAGGAGAAAAGTGAAGCAGTCGATAGAGCAAGGGCAGGGCAAGGTGAGGGGTAGAAGAAATAGTTAAGTAATGGAGTCCGGGAGGGGGCGGTATAAGGTACGTGTAAGCGTATGTATGTTGGTGTAGGAGGATCGGCACACGCGTATAACGCACGTCGTGCTTGTTGTGTATTGAATTCGAACTTGGAGCTTAACAGATGTGTTTTTACTTTTTGATGGACTTTTTGTGTAATGGGCGGTGAATGATACAAGTGTTTGTCGAGTGGGGGGAGACACGATAGGAAGATGTTTATATACAGAAGTACAGATTTATTTAAAAAAAGATAACAAATGAGAGAAGAGAGAAGAGGTCTCCTGAGGCGGAAAAATTCACTTGACTGGAGCGCGACGATGTACGTCGACGAATATATATTCCAGAGTTTTTTTTGCGGTTGGTCGTGAGATACAAGAGGAGAGAAGCGAAAGAGTTGTGTGCTCAGTAGCAGTTTAGGAGAGGGAGGAGAAGACGCTGTGGGGTGTGTAAAACGGCCTCGAGAGCAGCGAGGGAGTGTGGCTGAACACTCAGAAAGAAGAAGGAGAACGCATTTCGTTGCTTCGGGACACTTCACTTCTCCCGAAAAAGAAGAGGAATTGTCACGTACGCGACGCACTCGTGTGCCAGAAATCCTCCCTTCTCGTACAATTCCTGCGGACCACAAACTTAAAGACCTATTATTTTACTTTGATCGCCATTATCCATCGTGCGGACGGGGCAGCGGTCGCGCACTACTAAAAAGCGAGACACCGCAAACGCACTGGTCTTCCCTCTCTTTCTTTGTACGCTACTTCTGCTTCGGCTTCTTCGGGAGATGGCCAGCGCGTGCCCGGAGTTCGCGCAGCTCGGGGCGGTCCTTATACAACGCCTCCGCCGTGTGGCCCTGCATCTCACGCTTCAACTCGCGGTACTCGCGTCGGACGACCGGCGCGCCAAACGCCCACAAACACGCGAGGCTGAGAAGAAAACTGACGAGGGTCACCCAAACCGGCCAGCGATCGGGCTCGTTCCCGTTGAGCAGCAGCGCCTCATAGAAATTGGGGAAGAAGGCAACCAAGGCGCCAAACACGCCAGCCTCGAGCGGGTGGCCGGCAAAGAAGACGTAGCACCACATGCAGACCATTCCCGCGTACTGCGCCGCGAAAACGAACGCGGTCGGCGTCATGGACCACCGCAGGAGCGACGGGTATAGCGCGGTCATGTTCGCCGAGAGCCCCCAGATGGGTTGAGGACTCACTTCCTCCATCGGCAGGGTGTGCAGCACGGAGAGATCCGCCAGGGCAGACGCGTTGGTGTGTTGCACGCTGCGGTAGTGCTGTTGGGCGACTCCGCGCAGTACATTGCAGACGGTCTGCAACGCGAGGAGGATCATCCATGCGGCCATGCAGAGCGAGAACGTCGTGGGCGTGGTGTTGGCCACGATGAGGCCCGCGTTGGTGCGGTGATGATTTTCTTTCATCAGCTTGGCAAGGTTGGCAAAGGACTTAGAGCGGGCGAGGAGAGCCACGGCGACGAACAACACCGCAGTGACGACAGGAAGACCCGCGAAAAAGACGATGACGTCCTTGGCAGCTGCGTGGTATGTGCTGTGGAGATAGGATAGTGGCGGCACAGCGCTGGTGCTGAGTGAGGTGGTCTGCTGCGTCTGCCGAAGACGCAGCTGTTGCTCCAGGTCGAGGTGCTGCATGGTTTTACTGGATGCGAGCAGCCTATTTATTGATAAAGAGGTAAACAAACCTTAACTACAAAAGAAAAAAAGATGTCGTCTTGAGCGGGTACGCACACAACAACAAACGAGAAGGGAAAGAAAAGGAGGTAGAGAGGTGGGCGAGGTCGTGATCGGTGGGTGCTGCGTGCTCTTCCTGACGGTGGCGGTGTTGGGGGCCGGCTCTGGTGGGGGAAAAAGTGCTCCCAACAGGGGTCGAACCTGTGACCTTGGGCTTATTAGACCCACGCTCTAACCGACTGAGCTATGAGAGCTTCAGGGACGTTGCGGAAGCAACTTCGCGTCGCTGACAAAAAAAAGCTTGTCACCATAGTTCGTTTCACTTCTCTTTTCTGTCCTTTTTTGGGCGACAACACACCTGCATCAGCAATGGTCACGCGCACAAGAGCCGCTACAAGAGCAGAGCCGGCAGCTGGATGCCCATAAAGACGTGCGCAGGCAGCGTTCGTGAACGGCCCGCACCGGACTCGGCGGCGACCGGCTCGGCACCCAGCCCGTCGGGCAGCGGAGCCGTGCCAAAGAGGTAGTCCGTGAACTCGTCGAGCCGCACCAGCCAGTAACGCGGCGGTTGCGGCGCGCTGTCGCGGTTCTCCGCGCCGCCTTCCGCCTCTGTGCGAGGGCGCTTCTGCTGAAGCGGCAGCAGTGACGATGACAGCGTGTTGGCGTGGCCCGTGGCCGTATCGGCATCAGCGGTAGTGGTGGACTCCGCCCACTCCTGCGCGGGGTCGCTACCGTACAGGCACAGCTTCCGGTAGTCGTCCCAGCCAATCCGCAGGGCCTCCTTCTGAAAGCTCGCACTTCCAATCAGACGAATAAGCACGAGAGCGGCGGCGCGCATGTACTTGTGCACCTCCTGCTCTAGCATCACGCGCACGATGGCAGGGGCAGGACAAATCTGCAGGAGACGGGCCACGAGGCAGATAAAGTGGTCCGCGGCGTGCAGTGGGCCGGCCAAACCGCCCAAAGAGCGCAAGTTGCACAGTTCCTCCAGCACCCACAGAAGCGGTTTGTTTGTGCAGCGCGTCATGGTGTGGGAGTTGAGAATGCGGTAGCGCGTGGGCGGATCGAAGGCCGCGATGGCGGCACGGCCCTTTAAGTTCCACGACATGTTTGCGGGGCAGGAGTTGCGTTTCCAAGTTGTTTTACCCCCCCCTTTTTCAACTGTGTCCCTGTCAACGCGTCGCTCCTTCCACAATAATACTTATAGCAACAAAAGGTCAAAGGAAAAAGAGGAATGAAGTTGTGGAGAGACCCAAGTTCATGGCGGTAGCATCAAAGAAGAAGAAGTGAAATCGAGAGAAACAAAACACACAAACTCCCCTCCCCTTTCTCGGCGAGTGAAACCTCCGATTCGAGCTGCGATAACTTCTTCAAGCATTGGAGCGGAGTCAATCAACGTGCGAGTGCCGTTAACCGACGCCCCACACGCCAGCAAGCGATTGCGCGGTTTCAGTTTCTCTTCGGTGCTTCCGCAACACTAAAAACTTCAAAGAAGAGCGAAAAAACACCAACGCACGGCGACATCAACACAGCAAACCGACGCATCATATTTGTTAAAAAAAATAAATGGTGCAGATATCTACAGTGGAAAAGGAAAGCCCACATACTTACTACTCATCAAATAGACCCACCCACGCCCTCATCGGAGCGTACACCGTCTGCTTCCTTCTCCCTTTTTTTCTCCTTTTCTTCCTCACCTCGACCTGATCCACGCGCCTTACGTATGAGAGAGAGAGAGGGAGGAACGAAGAAGGCCGTTGAGGGCAGGACGCCTCCAAAAAAAGATAAGAAAACAAAACACTTGCCTAATTGGTGTACAGCGGTCGCACGAACATCCAGAGAAACGCAGGTATCTGCGCTGCTGCGCAGGCGTACGCGTACACGCGTGCTCGCGGCGGCACTCGTCCGTCATCGCGCACGTGGCGCAGACTCACCACGCGCAGCGTAAAGAAGCCGTGCGCTAGCAGGCCGTACAGTACCACCAGACCGCTGTAGAGGCGGCCCGGGGGGAGCGCCTGGGCGACGAGAACGCCGATGCAGAGGAGAACGTACTTGTATCCGCACAACGAGGCAATCTCGCAGAGCGGCGAGTTTGGCACAACGCGGAAGGCGTACGCGAGGCCTTTGATAACTAGAAACTCCAAGAAGAACCAAATGCCGATCACCCACGCCGTGGACATGAGTGACTCCGCCGTGATCTCGCGCTGCAGAGAGTTCGCCCCGTCGATGAAGGCAGCGAGGACGATGTAGGTGATCACACTCATGAGGGGGATGTACAGATCGAAGGCGAACACGTCGTTGATCGGGAGGGTTGGGACCTGCGGGCTGCTGCTGCTGTCAGACACCTGCGAGGGACCAAACCGAGTCGCGGGAGACCCAGCGGGGTACATGGATGACGGCGTCCCGGGTGGACCGCCAAAGATCTGCTCCGAGTTTTCACCGCTGGTGCCGCCACCGCCGCCGCCAAACTCGCCTTCGCCGCCGGCTGCCGGCTTCCGCGCAAACTTGGTCAGAAACGGCACCGTCAAGATCACCAGCTTGCGCTTCACGTAGGTGTTGTCCACGGCGAAGTAGTTGCGAATGGCGCGGATGAAGGGCATGTACGATGCCAGTCCCGCCTCGCCCTGCTGCAGGTGATGCTGCAGGATGTTCTGACCGTAGCTCAGACCCATCTGCAGCATCATCGCGTTCGGGTCGCCGCGGTCCAGGAAGGCGCTCCCCGCCGCACTGCTGGGAGAGGCGAAGTTGATGCTGGGTGACTGTGGAGTGAAGGTCATGGCGAGATGAAATGACTTGAAAGGTAAGGCTGCTCCCCTACGTCGTACGAAAAGCCCCTAGAAAAACAAAAGATGTGTAATCAGCGCTAATCAGGAGCACACACACACAAGTAAAGAAGAAGAGGAACCATGATCGACATTCAGCGCGTAAACTGATCTTCAAAACAGGCGGGTGAGAAGCGAGATGAATTCCCGCTTAAACGCGCCGATGGCTCCTGTTCCGCAAGGAGGACGGGGGGGGGGGGGGGCAGGCCAAGACGACGCGTTGCACGTAAAAATTCCCGGAGGGTGGCAAAGCACCAACTGTGTTTAAACACGAAAAAGAAACAATGATGTTCTCCTTGTGAAGGTGCTTTTAAGAGGGGGATCAGCTTTTTAATGCTCTGCCTGTCGTGTTCCGAAGATACGATGAGCCAACCAAAACGGGTTAGTTTTTGCGATTTAATACAGTAATTACGACGTTACTTGTGACACTGTTTATTTTTAAAAGGGAGGAGGACAAGAGGAACAATGTGGCATCCAGTTTACTTCTTTTTGTTGACGGAGCAGAGAAACTTGAAGCGGTCAAAGCACTCCTTCGCCGTCTTGCCCTCCACCATCTTCGCGATCTTTTGGTACTTGTCCTTCTCCTTGTAGTCTTTGAGATCGCGGAGGCCTTGCTCGAGCTGCTTCTGCTGCGTCATCGACCACTCCTCCACCGCCGCCGCCGCCGTGGTACCCGCCACGGATGCCGGGGTGCCAGAGCCAGCTGCAGACGCGTGCGAGACGGAGGCCGCTGCTGCCGACGCGGTCGGATTTCCAGAGCCGGCGTGGTGCAGCGCTGCCGTCAGCTCGCTCACCTTCGCCATCGCCTGCTCCTCCGTGAACTTGTGCCGCAGCACGTCGCAGATTTTGATCCAGCGGTCCACCGAGCCGGGCGGGTACTTCGCGGTGGCCTTCTGCAGGCGACCGAGGTCCTCGTCCGTCCACTCCGGTCCTGCTGCCACGGGTGAGGCCGGCGCCGCCGCCTGTTTCTTCTTTGCAGCGGCGTCGCCACCCTCCTTCGCCTTCTTGACGGCCTCGCCGTAGCGGTTCACACCGCAGTGCTGCTCCATCTTGGCGATGAGGGCGTTGAAGCGCAGCACCGCCTCCACCTGCGCCGCGCCCTCGAACTCCTTCGTGCGCGGGTCGTCATCGGTGCGCGGGACGCGGGTGGGGCTGGCGGCGAGGATGGCATCCCGCAGCTTCTGCGCAGCGGCGGCGGAGGTGACCTTGGAAAAGATCCACTGCACGTTCGGGCGACGCACGCGGTCGGCGAAGAGCTTGTTTGTTGCGATCTCCTCCAGCAGTCCGTGCTCTCCGAGGAAACCCAATACGGCCGTTTGGGCCTCGCGCATCGCCTGCTTCTCCTGCTGCTGCGCCCGCGCCTCGGCCTCTTCCTTCTCCTTCTGCTTGCGGGTCTCCTCGGCACGGCGGCGCTCCTCCTCGGCGGCGAGCTGCTGGCGGAACGCCTCCCTCTCCTGCACCTCCTTCTGCCGCTTCCCCTCCTCTTCCTCGCGGTGGCGGCGCAGGCGCGGGTCGTTGCGGCGCGCCCGATCGACGAGCGTGCGAATGCGCTTCTGCTCCTCCTTGTGAAAGTGACTCAGCTGACGCTGGTTCTCCCGTTGGTAGTAGCGCTTCTCCTCCCGGCACATCCCCTCGTCGATCTCCTCGATGTCGGCGAGGTGGGAGAAGTCGCGCCAACTCTGGAAGCCCGTCCAGCGATCGTAGAAGCGGAGTACCTCGGCGTAGGGGGTCTTATCGTTACCGAGCGACGGCACGCCCGGCACGCTGCTCCACTTCTTGTTACGCTCAAACACCGGTCCGAAGGAGCTGTAGAAGACTTTCTCCTCCACCACTTCGGCGGGGATCGCGTCATCGAACGGCCGGGAGGAGTCGTAGGTCTGCCGGGTGTCCGGGTCGCCGAGGATGTCGAAGGCGCGCTGAACTTGTTTGAAGAGCTCGTCGGAGTGGTTTTGCTGCTTATCCGGATGCGTCTCGAGGCAGCGGCGGCGGTAGGCGGCTTTGATCTGCTCCTCCGTGGCACCGTCCTGCTGCTCCAGCTTCAGCACATCGTACCAGTCCACCAGCAGATCCTCATCCGTCAGCTTCACGAACTTCTTCTTGCGGGAGGAGGGCTGGAAGCGTCCTCCCTCGCCAGCACCGTCGTCGCCGTCATCGCCGCCGCTGCCGTTGATGTTGTCCGCGCCTGCCGCACCACCGTCCGCTTCCTCCGCCGCCCACTGCCTCGCCACATTTGGATCGGCGTGGGCCTGCTGCGTGCGCATGTCCTCGTGGCGCAGTTGCGTGGTCAGTGCTACCGTGCGGCAGAAGGCTTCGCCTTGTGGGATGAGGCGGTACGTCGCGATCCAGGGCTGGAGCTGCGGCGGGTCATCAACCTGAAACTCGAGCGCCTTCTCTCCGGACTGGAGGGAGGGGAGGGTGAGGGAGAGCATCTGCATTGCCTGCTTGATGTTACTTTTAAAAAATTGTTTTTGCTTGTAGAACAAACAAACACACAACAAGAGCTGTGCCGCTGATGCGAACGTGGAAGATGGGAGAAAAGGAAATGCGGATGAGGGAGGGGCGTTGACATCAGCAGAGAGCACAGCTCGATGAGCCATGTGGAGAGCGCCGTGTGTGGCCGCCGCCGTGATGCGCATCGTACGCAGCACCGTGAGGTTCACCACGGTTCACAACGGACAGGAGTGTCAACTGAAAGATGACCTTACATGCATGAAGAACAGAAGTCAACAGACTTACGCCGAATGCTTCGCACGCACGCTGTCCAACACCACTTCCAGGCTCTTCGGGTTCACAACACCTGTGTGAACGTGTCGTGTCTTCCTGTTAAGACACAGTTTGACGTTCGTACACACACACACACAGACACACGCTTACCAATAATAATAATAATAATAATAATAATAATAATAATAATAACCACTGCTGTTATATGCGTGCCTTTTTCGATGTCAAAGCACCACTGAGGTACCGAAGAGCAAATACCAGGTCGAGTTCCTCTCACTATCGGGCACAGACACGCCGACGAATCGCCAAGATTTATGTACAGAATAAAGAGAAATGAAAGAAAGAAAAGAAAAGAAATAGAAGAGAGAGCAAAACAACAACAACAACACCGAACAAACAAACAAGCAGTGATGCTGGCGAAAACTGCGTGAAACACAAGATATAACAGCAAGGAAAAAAAAGACGGCAAAGTAAACGTTTTTTAAAAGTTTTTTACAAAAGAAAAACCGGAAAAATGAAATGAAGAAGACGGCGCCAAGGAAGCAAATGAAGGACAACACCACTGTGCCGCCGACGCTGTGGAAAGGCAAGTGAACTATCGCGTTCTTTGTTCTCTTTTGTGGGGGCGTGAGAGGTGTTTATTCATGGAGAAAACACAACGAAATGATTGGACTTGACGTTTGAGGAAACAAAGCAATCAACAGCAACAACAACATCATCAAACACGATATGACTGTGACGCTTTGATCAGCGAAACAGCAGCCTTCTTTTTTTCCTGATCACACATACACGCGTATGCACACGGGCCTCGTCGCCCCAAACCCAATTCTTTTTTGTTTGTTGGAAAGAATCACCAGTTTGGGATGTTGTACGCACGCCCACATGAAAACCACCATCTCTGCGCGGAGCTTCCTGCGTTTCCACATTTATCAAGTTTTATTAAAAGTAAAGTTAGGACGTCTTTTGTTGGGTTACCTGTACCAGGGGGGGGGGGAGGTATTAAACAAAAACAAGAGAACGAAGAAAGGCTGCGCGCTCAGAAAAAGGAAAGTAAGACAGAAGCTTATCCGTTAAGTTAGCTACGTTCCGTCGTCGCAGTTAGAACGAACACAACAGGAGGGAAAAAAACAACAACAATATTACGCTAAAGAGACAGACCTGGACTTTAAATTGAAAAAGTTCAAAACCAGAAAGCGAAGAGACGATGGCGGCAATTGCAAAAGGTGAAAGCAAGTAAATAAGAGACTGCTTAAAAAAATATTATCGTTTTCAATGTGCAGCTCAGTTTGGAGCGCAGAGATGTACGCCCGCGAGGAAAAAGAAGAAGAAGAAAAATAAAGACGATGAAGACGACAACAACAATACAAAGGGGAAAAAAAAGCATTACGGCGACAGGAATTACCAAGCAGATGAATCAACGTAAATCTTCTGTAGGTGTGCAAAAGGGAAGAGCCAACGCTCCTCCCACTCCAATAATAGTAGTAGTAATAATGAACAACGGTTCAAGACGAGAAATCCAACTCAACGAAATAGAAAATAAAATAATAATAATCATCCTAAAGAGAAACAATAATATGCACCGTAATACACCAGGAGCAACCCCAAACACACTTACACCGAAGGTTCGTTACGCTCTGGTCAGAGAGCAATGTTAAACGGCTTCACACACACACACGCACACATCCAATAAAATTACCACAGCGGGCCCCAGCCAAAGTACAACGTTGTGTAGTTGTCTATACGAGTTGCCTCGTCAATTAAGAAGCTCACCTGCTCCTCCGCCGACATCGCCAAGGTCTGCTTTCGTATCGCCGGATCATCAAACGCGGTCGACATGTACAGCAAATCCGGCCTGCGGCAGCTGTCCTGCGTGGTGTTGAAGATGTTCACCTCGCTGCGGTTCACCGCCATCTCCATCCCGCGCAGTTTGTTGCGGATCCGCTCCACCACGTCCTGCGGCGACCGACTCTTCTCCATCACGTTTTTCATCTTCCCCTTGTACTGCACGATCGGGTCGTAGACGAAGGCGGAGAGGAGGGCCATGATGCTATCACGATTCTTGTGCAGCGTGGTCTGCGTCCGCGTCGCGAAGGCGCGGAAGACGCCGTCCACCCCAAACACCTCCATCGCATTCGTGAGCATCCGCGTGAGGCGGAAAGGAACCGTCTCGGGCAGCACGTGCCGCAGCCGGCCCACGTCAAAGCTGTCCCCAAAGTCGATGTGCGCCACCTTGCCCGTCGACATCGAGATGAGAATGTTGCCAAGGTGGCGGTCGCCCAGACCCATGATGTAGCCCACCATGGACATCGTCGCCAAGGACACCGTGAAGGCCGTGCGCCGGTCCAGCCACTGCTCCGCCGTGTTGGCGCGGTGCCACATCGCACGCGACACATCCACGGCCTCGCAGTGCTCGCTGTTCATCACGAAGTCCAGCACCTCCGTGCGCTGGATGATGCTGAGCTTGTCCCAGTTGCCAAACGACTCCACGTAGGAGCGCAGCGCGCTCGATTCCTGATGCGTGCGCACGTTCGAGATGTTGGTGCGGTAGTTGCAGATGGTGTTATTGATCGTGTTCGCGTTCTCCACCCAACCAAGCAGGCCGACGTTGGAGCTGATCGGGATGACCGGGAAGCGGTGGATGTACGCACTGGTTGGGATGCGGGTGTGGCTCAGCAGCACGTTCACCATGCCGAAGAGTTGCATGACCCGCTCGTCCATGCGGATGTCCTCGTTGCCCTTCAGACAGTACGTGTAGAGGCAGCCATCGGAGCCGTTCAGCTGGATGCGGCGGGGGCGCTTCTTGGAGGGAATCACATCCAGCTTGGAGCTAAAGGAGGCGATGGTCGGGTAGTTGTCCCGGTTGTGGATGTCGTACTCGCCAAAGACGGCGACGGAAAGGTTGCGCAGGTGCAGCAGCGGCTCCATTGCCTTCTGCGGCTCGCGGCCGAGCTTCTCGGCGACGTGCTTCGAAATTTCCTCGACAAGCTGACTCACCACCCCGGCAGCCTTCTCCCGCTGTCCGCTGCGCTCGTCTACCATGACCATCTGCACAAACTGGCCGATGTCGCCCACGGTGAAGAGCAGGTGGCGGCGATTGGCGTGGAAGATCTCCATGGTGTTCTGCAGGCGGCGGTAGATCTCCTCCGGGTCTTCCTCGTACTCCGCGTTCGGGTTCCAGGCGGCGGCGACTTGGCTAAGGTTTTCACGGATTTTCTCGATGGGAATCGCGGACACGTCCACCAGTAGTTTCGCGACCGCCTCCGCCTCATGGAAGATGCGCTTCGGGCAGTGCTGGATGATGCTCTGCACAATCTCCTGCTTGCGTGTCATCGGGCTCTTGCTGTTCATCGTCGTCGGGCTCTCCACCCGGGGGCTGCCGCGCACGTTAACCGGCGCTGCCTCCGACGAGTTCGCAAAGGACGAGAGATTGGAGTCGTTCGCCGTCAAGGGGCTGCCGGAGCCATTCGAGTCGGACATCATGACGACCAGCAGCGGGAACACCGTCGCCTGGGGGTGCACTTCGCAGAGCGAGCGCAGGATCATGCAAATCACCTCGCGAATGTCGTGGTCGTCGTTGCCGAGGTGACCAATGAGCTGTGGAATGGCCTGCACCCAGTGGTCAATCGGGATGCGGGAGATGCTGTCCGCAACCGTCTCCTTTAGCAGTCCCACACCGTTGTGAATTACCCACAGCTGCAGCAGACGCATGACGGCCGGGAGGGCCTCCGAGGAGTCTTTGCAGCGGCAGATGGCCCCGACGAAGCCCTGATGGGCGGCCTCCACGAAGGTGCGCTGGTCCTCCGGGGAGAGGTTGTGGTCACGTTGCTGAATGCGGTAGTTCATCAAACCCCAGCTGTGCCACGCCTCGTAGCTCGACGGCATCGCGCGGATGGCCTTGTGGAAGTGCTCGAGCTCCTCCTCTCGGAAGCCGGGGCGCCAGAAGGAGTCCGTGTGCTGATCTTGCTTCCATGTCCCGAGGCGGAGCTGCGCGCTGCCGTAGCACGAAGCGTAGTTCTCCTCCAGGTCTTTGCCGCACTCACGCAGGAAGAGCTCCATCGCCTCCACCGCCTCCTGCCGCTTGCCGCGGCTCCACAGGTGGATGATGAAACCCACGGCGACGTTCGGGTTGCTGTCGACCGTCGCGAGCGACGCCGCTGAGTTGACGTCGATGGTCAGCCCGGCGTGGTCGACCGAGGTCGGCGACGACACGCTCGGCGTGGAGACGCGGCTGCCGCAGCCGCTGAAGGAGCCGTGACGCAGCCAGCTCATGGCCCATTCCGTCAACTCCGGGTAGCTCGCCTGGCGCGTTTTGCAGAAGTGCAGGATCATGTCTGCCATCTCGCTGGTGGAGAGGACGAGGGAGTGCAGCATTAGTGACCGCAGGCTCGGCTGCAGGGCGTCGGGCTTCAAATAGCGGAAGCGGTTGTTCCACCGCTCATACATCTGCTGGCGCCCTTTCGCGGACCGGCAGTGGCAGAAGTCAATCATCTCCTCCATCTCAGTAAAGTGCTGCAGCATCGTCACGCTCTCGTAGGCGTGCGTGTAGCTGAGGGGGAGCAGCGTGCGCAGGCTTTCATCAATGACGAGCTTCGACTGTGTGATCATGTGGCGCAGGCTCTCGTAGGCGCCGCTGCTGTGCTCCGCAATCGCGTTCCGCAACGCGACGCCGTTCAAGAAGAAGAGGCGCAGTGCCGTTGTGTGGCGCTCCGACACGGAGAGCCGCTCCGCCAGGAACTGCACGTCCTCCCAGTGTCCGAGCAGCCACGCCGCGGTGGCGCCGCAGCGTGCCACGGTCGAGGAGACGTACGCCTCGCGGCGGGAGCTGACCTGCATTGAGATGTCGTAAGCCCGGTTCCACTCCCCGCAGAGGGTGAGGGTGCGCACGTAGCCTTCCAGGATGTGCGGCGGCACCGTCATGTCGCGCAGCGCCTGCGTCGTGATGGACTTCGCGTAGGTCCGCTGCGCCTGGCTCCACCAGCGCAGCAGCTCAAAGCCGAAGCCGGCCTGGTCCTCCCCGCCCTCGTAGCGGATGGCGCGGAAGAGACCGACGACGGAGTCTTGCATCTCGCGCTGGCTGTAGAGCCATGCCAAGGGCCACACCGTCTTGTGAATCACATCGCGCGGCATCTTGGTGTAGCGGTAGATGTTCAGCATAGCGAGCAGGCGGTTCTCGAGGTAACTCAGCGCCTTGTCGTACATGCGGGTGTGCTCCGCAGCGCGGACGATGTCCTCCGTGGAGAAGAGCATGTTGGGCTGGGCGGGGATGTGCGACCCTGTCAGCTGCACGTCCGGGTCGTGGCTATCCGCGCTGAACTCGTCACTGCTACTGCCGCTGCCGTGGCTTAGCGTGTAGGCCTGGTTCGACACGGCCTTGCGCGCGACAGAGCACACCAGCGGTCGGTAGCTGCCGGCGGCCTGCAAGCCGGGCACACCAGATATGTCGACCTGCGGTAGATCAGGGTTGGCGGGCGTGCCCTCGTCGATCTTCTTCTCACTGCTCGCGTCGTCCAGGGTGTCCACAGGGGAGCAGCTGCCAGACGCACTCTCTTCATCTACCGCCATTCCTTCATCCTCGCCACCATCACCACCGGCTGCAACCGATGGCGCTATCTGCCGCTCGACCGTCTGCGCCTGTGTGTTGCCGGCGCCGTTGTTGCCGAAGGCGTAGACGTCCGGGTTACTCCGGTTCGGGTCGCCGTTCTGGTTGCCGCCGGCGACGCCACGCCCTTTATTCGTGCTCTGACTCGCTGGGTTGGCCACCGTTGGCTGAATACTCGGAGAGTTTCCACGCATGGCGCCGCGCTGGGCGGCAGCAGCTGCCGGTCGACCGCGGATCTTTGCGGAGAAGACGTGGTTCATCGGGGCTTCTGCAGTCGCGGGGTAGAGTTGGGGCTGCTGGTTCACGTTCGATGCCGATCCCCGACCGCGCACGGTGAGGACGTTGTTGTTGCTGCTGGCGGTGCTGCGGACGAGCAGCGAGTCCGGCTCCGATGAGTGATTGATGCGGTGGTGATCGGCGCGCCGCAGCGAGCGCACCACCTCCAGCACCTCCGGCTTCAGGTTCGGTTCGTTGTGGTCGAGGTAGTCCGCGAGGCCGAGGCACTTGCTCGACAGCTCGTGGTCGGAGCAGTTCAGCACGATGGTAAGCATCTCGTTCAGTTTCTTGATTTGGTCCGCCGTCAGGGACTCGTAAAGACACTTGAAAGAGGGCAAAAAGAGCTCGCGGCGAAGGGGATCGTGCTTGTCGAGCAGATCCACCATCATGCGGAAGGCGGGATGCGGGGAAACAAGTATGATGCTCTTTTGAAACTCGACGAACCACTCTCGCAGCTTGCTCTCCTTGAGGCGAAAGCCCAGCTCGACGTGCTTCATGAAGAGCGAAACCTCCTGACCGGCCGTGGCGGCCCCGCTCGGCTGGTCAGCGCCGAGGCTCAACGAGACGTCTTCCTCCTCCGCGCCGGGGAACGTCTCGGGCACGGTGCGGCGCAGATACGAACCGCCGCCCCCCGTTCCCGTAGGCGAACCAATGCCCAGCGCGCTGAGGCTGCGCGACCCGCCGGAGTTCGGCATACTTGTCACGGCGAGTGGACTGACGCCGTTGCTGCCGTGGGCGGACAGCGGGCCCAGCAGCGTCGTGTTCGGGTTGGCCCCGACGAAGCTGACCATGCTGCCCGCCTGCATCCCCGTCGAAGTGTACAGCGGCGAGCCGGCTGCTGCTGCGGCGCTCAGGCGATCCTCTCCTTCGCCGATGCGGTCGCGCAGCTGCTTGATGGTGCCACGCCCGCTCGGGTGCAGGGCCGCCAACACCTTCAGCGACTCCCGCACCCCCGGCGTCGACAAGCGGGGGCCGAGGTCCTCGTTCAGCTCACAGTGGCGCGTCAAGGTGCGGATGCCGTGCAGCAGGGAGGAGAAGAACTGCACCGCCTTCAGCTCGCACACGATGTGCACGGCGGCGCAGAGGGATTGGCTGCGGACGTCGACGAGCTGGTCCGACTGTTGGATAAATTGCATCAGCATCGGAAACACAATCGGGATGCAGTGCGGTGGGATGTAGCTCGCGTTCAGCACAATCTCGACCACGCGCAGGCAGAACTCACGGGATTCGGTGTGATCCTGGAAGGCGACATCGACCAGCCGGGGGTACAGCCACGCCCAGGACTCGGACTGCTCCTTGCCCGAGAGCTTGCCGGGCTTCAGCGCGCTCACCACCTCCAGCACCCCGCGAAACAGCGGCCGGTCCGTCGGGGTCCAGAGCTGCTCGAGCAGCACCACAATCTCAGGAAGCATCAGCCGCGCAATGCGTTCGTGCCGCATCGCCGTGATGGCGGCCAGCACGTGCAGCGCCTCCACTCGTAGGGCGGGGCTGTCCGTGACTCGCTTGATGACCTGCAGCACTGCGCGGACGGCGTGTACGCCACCGACGATGTCTTTCTTGTCTTGGGTTGATCGGATAAACTGCAGGAGGGTGCGCAGCGCCTGCGAGCAGACAGCGTCCGACAGAGAGGCGTCCAGCATGCGGCTGAGGGTGCGGTAGACGATGACAGTGTAGTCGTACGTGAGCTCCAGGTCGGCCTCATCCTGGATGGCGACCTCCTCCTTTTTCTTGACGGTCACGGCGCTGGACTGCAGGGCGGGATCGACGGCACCGAGCTGGCCAAATAGGGTCAGCATGCTCAGCGACTCCTCGACGGTGCACGAGCTGCCGGTGTAGACGTTGACCAGCGAGCCAATTAGCTCCTGTTGCTGCCGTACATCGGTGGTGGAGTTTGGCAGACACATCTCGTTCATGTGCACGAGCACGTTAATGGCGGCGTGGCTCAGCACCGGGGAGGGCGAGTGCTTCAGAATGTCCACAATTGGGATGTACAGCTCCAGCACGTCATCCTGGTACTGCAGGACGACCTTCTCCTCTTTCGACAGGGCCTCTAAAATCGTCGCCATTGTTTTGAGGAGGGACAGCAGCACCACGTCCGGCACTGTCGACTCCAGAATGCGCTTGCGGAAGGCGTAAAAGATACGGCCGAGGTGGTTGCTCAGCGGACGGATGCACAGGCGAGTGAAGGTTTGCAGGTCGGCCATGCTGCGCAGGAGCATGTTCACGTCGTTGGTGAACTCCAAGATGACGACGCAAGACTCCACGGTGACGTAGAGGCTTTGCTGCACGGCCACCACAGACGGGGAGGGCTTCGAGTCCTGCGTGACGGCCACCAGCAGCTCCACCGTCTTCTCGCGTACCTGTGCGGTGCTATTCAGGAAGCTCAGCAGCGACGACAGAATGCGCTGCTCGGACAAAAAGACACGCAGACTGGTGGCGTTGGCGAGGAGGGTGATCTCGTACAGCCGACACCGCCGGTCCACCTCCAGCAGCACGTTCTTCATGTACGCCTCCAGAATCTCCGTCACACGGGTGGAGTAGGTGGAGGTCTTGTGCTCCTTCGCGTAGGCGATCCACTGCCGGAGACTCGAAATGATCGTTTCGCTGCTCTGCTTGCGCACCTGCGGGTCGTCGTGGTGTTGGAAGCCGATCACGTAGCTCTTCAGGTCGTCGAGGTGCTGCACCGAGGTGACGGGACGCTCCGAGAAGACCTTCAAGGCGACGGTGAGGTCGTTCTTGAGCACTGCGAGTACCGCCGCAGGTGTGATGTTGGCAGATTGGGAGGGGGGTGCACTCCCAACCGGGCTAAAGGCGGCGCTGATCGAGGACGGCATCGGAGAATAGCGCACGCCAGCGGTGCTGCCGTAGTGCTCGTGCATGTGCTCGCTGCCCGCAGCCGCGAAAGAGCTGTTCACGCTGAGGAAGCCGCCAGGGCCGCCACCAGCAGCGGCAGCAGCAGTGGGACCGTGCGAAGGAGAGGCGCCGGCTCTGCTGCCGCTTGCGCCGCCCGTCAGCGGGGTCGAGGGCCCCAGGTCGGGGGAGCTGTCCTCGCGACGGTGCGTCCCGGCGGCGTTGTCGGCCGGCCGGAAGTACTGCGACAGACGACCCATGGTGCCGATAGAGTTGCCGTTGGAGCCCGGTCGTGCGGCGACGGTGCTGGGCTCTGAGCCGGCCAGCGGGTGCTGCGGCCCGCGCGAGGACGGGGCCGCACCCAGCGGGGCGGAGTTGCCACTGTTAAGGGCGGCGTTGGCGCCGTCGCCGTCGCGGCCGTGCATCGAGTAACTCTGCGAGCTGCCGGAGGGCTGGACGCCGGCGATGGTGGTCAGGGCGTAGCCCGCCGGTTCCATTAGCGCGCTGTCCACCAGCTTATCAAGAGCGGCCTGTACCTCGGCTTTGAGGGGTGGGCGGGAGGTTTGGATGACGCGGAGGGAGTCGACGAGGGGCTGGGTGAGGACGGCGTGGGTGAGGTAGGGCAGACAGCGCTGGACAATGTCGTCGATGGTAAGGCTGAGGTGGGCGCTGGTGGTGCCGAAGTTGAAGACCGGCGCGGACGGAGTCGCCGGGGTGGTCAGGCAGGAGCTCCTGTCGGGAGACTGCACGGCCGTGGTTGTCGAGACCACCGCCACACTGCTGTGGTCATCGCCGTTGCCACCGTTACCACCCTGGTCCTCGTTGACGTCGTTGTGCTTGCCGCCGCTGGGCGACCCCCCGTGCCGCGTCGTGGCTACCCGGGCCGAATTCGTCTCACTTCCGTTTGGAAAGCCGTGCTGCTGCTGCATCCTGGGCGAGCTGCCGGTGGTGTTGTCCTTGCTGCGGTGACGGGACACCGCGTCGGCCTCCGCGTTGGACAGGGAAAGCGACAGGTCGCCTGAGGCACCGACGGTGGTGGGGCTGACGATGGCACCGGCCATGTTCACCGAGTCGGACGTCTTCATTCGGCCGGAGGACGGCGACATCGCGGCGGAGCGGTGAATCGACCGGCGGCTGAGCGTGATAGGACTGACAGCTGCAACGGCGCCGCCGGCGCCGGCGGTGGACACGGAGGAGGCGCAGATGGCCGCCATGATCGACCAGCACGCCTCCTGCGTCTCGGGCCGGGAGATGTACCGGTGCAGGATGGATTCCAGGTTCGTGCGGTTGGTCGGGTCAAAGACGCGGTATCCTACGCTCAGCACAAACGACGCGACGTTCTGTAGCTCGTGCGCCTTGAAGCGTTCATCTCGCACGTTCTTGACTGGCTCCATGATGATGGCGCAGTAGGTCGTCCGACGGGGTGCGGCGGCGATGTCGACTGGTGCGATGATAGGGATCAGATCGCAGACCGAGCCGCGGACGAGGGCCGACTTGGACATGCGCTGCTGCTCCGTCACGAGCACGCACAGCTGCGGCAGGACCTGCTTGTCGATCGAGCTGAGGCCGCGGCGGCTGAACAGGGCGTGGAGTGCCTTCAGTGCAGACACGATGTGCCCTTCGTTGTGCTGACTTGCGTTCAGGGCCCGGAAGCACTCCTCGCAGAGTCGCCGGTTCTCCACCACGAGCTCGTTCGGCCGCATGCTCGTGGTGTTGCTGAAGATGGCGACCATGCACTCGCAGGCTGCCTTGCGGAGCAGTTCATCCGGGCTGCCGGCGAGCGTCATGCCCAGCTGGATCGCTTGCGCACGTGCGGTGCCGGACAGGTAGCGCGGACTGACCTCCGCCGTCGCGGCACAGCCAAGCATGACCGAGAAGAACTGCGCCGGGAAGGACGCTTTGGCCTGCTGGACACGACCATGCAGCTGCAGCAGCGCCTGCTCGCAGTTCTCGCGCAGCTCCTTCGGCACAAACGACTTGAGCGGCCAGTTCGGTTCCGGGAAATGCGCATCGGCCTCCAACAACAGCTTGTACACGCGCTGCGACTCCCGCGCCGCCTTCTCGTTGCCGGACTGCCGCAGAACTGAAAGACTTCGGCAGAGACGGGTAAACTTCGACTGCGGGCTTGTGTAGGCGATCGGGATGAGCGCCTCAATGAAGTTCACTGCCAGCAACAGCGACTTCTCGTTCGTCGTGCGGGACAGCTCCGCCAGCACGTCGCGGATGCGCTGCTCAAGAAATGTGTCACGCGACAAGGGGTCGAAGTTGGCCAGCGCACGGGCCTCAATTGCGTCGACGGCATCGCGCAGCACGGCGGTAGCGTGTGGGGTGTCCACCGAGCACTCGAGCTCGCGCAGCAGCTGATTCACCTCCGCATCGTTCGCGTCCGCCATGAGGTTGCCGGCGGCGTTCGCGTTGGGGCCGCTGGGCGAGCCCACCCCACCCGCGCCGAGCCCGTAGGCCGCGGCGCCGCCGATGTCGGTGAAGTTCGTGCGGGTGCCGCTGAAGAACACCCCCGTCGCGGTGGAGCTCGTGTGGGCCGCGGCGGAGTTGGCTCCGCTGATCGCCGGTGCTTCTCGGCCGACGAGTGGGGGATTCATTTCGGCGACGTTGTGGCCAGTGCCAACGCCCGTGGTAGAGCTCGGACCCGCATTGGCGGGGGGATGCGTTGCGCGCTGCTGCTGCTGTTGCTGCTGAGTTTGCTGCTGTTGTTGAGATGGCTGCTGAGAGGTCGGGCTCTGCGGAGTCGCCTGCGTGTTCGCGAAGCGGGATGCATAGAACACGTTGTTGCCGACAGGGTTGGCGTGCCCGACAGGGGCGCCGGAGGCTGGGACGACAACCGGGACACCACCACCGTTTCCTCCACCAGCGTTTGCGCCGCCCGTCAGCGCGAGATGCCCACGGTTGGTGAAATGGGAGGCAGAGTTGACTTGTGCGGATGGCTGCTGCGCGTTGTGCGACGCCGGGGGGAGTCCACGCCCGGGTGCGGTCCAGTGTAGCTGCTGCATTGCCCTAGATATTCAAGACCAAGCTATTATTCTTCCTTTATTCTCTTCTATGAGCCGCACACGATGAACGTCAGCAAAGCGTGCGACGCGGGCGGGAAACAATTTATATATATATATATATATATCAACAGCTGCTCTACGGCAGCGAGTTAAAGGAAGGTACAAATGAAAAGTAGGCACCACGAAATCAAAGCTACCAAAACAAAAGAGAAAGCAACAACAGCCGAGAACAAGAGAAAAAAATGAAAAATATAGTTGGAGAGTCGAGCAGGGAGACTGAATGCTGTGACCGATAGCTGAGTGCAAAAAACAGAAATGAAAGGGGAAATGAAAATACCTTTAATCTGTCCGTTATCAGAAAAATAAAAAGAGATTGCGTTACTACCTCTCTTTGGCTGTCGTTTTGGTTGTAGGGTGTGCCACCTAAAACAGAAATGAAAACAAAATAGAAAGCGTGTGTAGAGGACACACTTCGAGTAACTCCTTAGAAAAAGAAAAGAAGGCTCAATGAACAAGACGGTCAGTACCTTCCGCCCTTCCTTCGGCCCGTTCTGTTTTCCTTAAAAGAGCTACGGGGCAACGAAGGAAGGAGAGAGAAGGAGGGTAATGGATGATGTACTCAGGCCTGGAATGGCGAGCAAGGAGTGTGTGTGTGTGTGTGTGCACGCGTCACCGTAAAAAAACAAACAAACAAAGCAACACAATCAAGGAAAGAGAAGCAGTTGAGCTGGAGACGTTAACGTGTCCTTCTCTTTTCCCTTTTTCTCTCCTCTCGCTGCACTTGTGTAAGGGTGTAGTCCGTTCAAAAAGTCTGAAAGAAAATCGAATCAAAAGATGGGAGATGGAAAGACGACAGGAGTGAGCAGGCCAAACAGCGGCAACGGCATCAACAAAGAAAATGGGCACAACGGGCGACTCTGCTGCCCCGCCTTTTTTTTTTGCTTGCTTCCTTCTTTCCAGAATGGTAGGCAGGGCCCTGCGCTGTGAAGAGTAACGGAGAAAGATAAAGAGGAGGGCCAAAAATTTCTCTTCTTCCAATGCGAGACCCCCAGGAGAGGGGGTGGGGTGGTGGGTGGGGAGGAGTGCAGCAAACTCGACAACCTTTCCTGCTCAATAAAAGAGAAAGGAGAATACAAAAAGGAAACAACAACGAAGAAGTCAACACAGGAGCGTTTATGTCTTTCGGAAAAAAACAAAACAAAGTGGTGACAGTTGCGCTGAGAGTGAAGATCAACAACAACAAAAAAGTTTAAAATTTAGGCAGTGCAGCAGGCGTGCGCACTGCGTCCCTTGTGTGTGTGCGTGGGAGTGTGAGATGCAATGGCGAGGCAAAAGGCAATATTGCAACAATGAAGAAGAAAACCAAAAGGAAGAAGGACTGAAACGAAGGCTTATCGTCGACTGGACACCATGAAGAGACCGAAAGAGATAGAAAGAACAGCAGGGAGATTAAATAGTAAGTAGGAAAGAGGAAGCGCCGCGACGACGAAAAATTATCCCTTTCCCCTTTTCCTTCTTTAAGAAGAACGTTTTTTGTTTGGTTGTGTGTGTGTTTGGTTGTTTCAGTGAATTACCGGAAGAGAAGTGGGAACACAGGAGAGAAATAGAAGATCCCGTTTTCTCTCGAGAATGCAGAGAACGAAAAGAAAGAAACGAAATAAAGAAGTGTGCACCAACACACCCGCACACAACGAGACAGACTTCTTTTTCTCTAGTTAGACGTTTAAAGAAAAGGGAAAGAGAAGAGAAGAGAAAATTGCTTATTCGGTTTTTGATTTTTCTTCTTCAACTCTTCCACACGTCGAGAGTTTGACCAACAAACTAAATCGTTTCCTTTTCCCCTGTTTCTACGGTAGCCGTGCTGTTGGCGACGAGGAAGAGGAAGGGAGAAACAATATTTCCAGGTATGAGTACGTGTGTTTGTGTGTGTGTTTCGTAGGCAGGCGAGAGAAGCGAAGTTTGACGCCACGCATAGACACACACGCAAAGCCGCAGTTAACGCAATACGATGCGGGGACGATAGAAAACAACAAAGGAAGCAGTAATGAGTGAAGGCAGACGTGATGGAATGACAAGGAAGAGAAGAGATAAAAAAAAAGAAGGAGGGAGGAGAGGTAAAACTACGAAGTTGTCGTTGCCTCTTCTGAAAGGGGCAGGGAGGGGGGGAGGAAAGGCCGAAAAGCACGGCGACACGTGATGCGCGGCGGATCCTTTAGAGGAAAGCAACGCACCAACTGCGCAGCGTCCCCCCCTGCTTTTCACAACTTCGGTTCGTCATCTCTTCCTACACCAACATAGTGTAAGGAACAAAAAGAACAGGATCCACAACCGCTAAGGCAGAAGGAGGAGGGGAGACGGCTGCACTTATAAACGAAAATGCGCAAGCGAGCATCTTCTTTTTCCCCCACCCCCTTGGTATTCCGGCCGCAGGCGACACTGGACAGAGAAGGCGCACCCGATCATCTCAAGCCGCAGCGGATCATGAGGAACATACCGACAGAGCGAATGCTGTTTTTTCTTTCATTTTTGAGATTTGAGTCTACCAACAATGCATTTTTCAAGAAGAAGAGACGTCAATAATAATAGTAACCCCCATCCCTCCCCGGGCCGACAAATAAAGAAAAGAGTCGAGCGAATCGCCTTCTCAGAATCGTCACAGAACTACACAGTATAACTGACACGCACAACAACAACAACACACACACACCGTCACACACACAAAGCAGCACTAGGACAAGAAGAAAAGTGCTGAATTCTTTCGCTTTTAAAAAATCTCATGGTTTCAACAAAGCAATAAAAAAACTCCAAGTACAACACGATCGATACTGGGGACTCGTCGAAAGGAGTTCGAGGCACAAACAACTAAAAAAAAAAGGCCTCTCATCAAGATTCCGCTGTTGTCGGTCACGTTCTTCTTCTCTCTCTCTGTACGCATTTCCCTCCTTGCAAGCACACAAGCAAACCCACTGAAGCACAAAAGAGAATGTAAAAAAAAAGCATCACAAGAGACGTAAAAGTTTGTTGTTGTTGTTTGAAACAAACTCGAAAGATCTATAAACTAGTAAACGCCTGAATGAGGAAAGCACCACGAGTTTGACGGCTTCCACAGGAATACGGTTGAGGCGTGTGTGTGTGTGTGTATGTGCGTGCGTGCGTGCATGTGGGACTGACGTTGCAGAAAGTAAAAGGATAAAGTAAACGGGGAAAAAGCGGTTGCACTGGCTCTTTCGACCCGAGTAAAAAACAGAAACAAAAAACATATATGCCTCTGCAAAAAGACAACATCCGCTTCGGCGCGGTCTATAGAGAAGTGCACATCAGCACGCCATTTGAATGTAGCAAAGAAGAGATTTTTTTCTTCTAACAAAAAGAGAAGACACGTTCTTGGCTTAGCGCTTGTGAGACGGGACAGTCCACCTTAATGCTTCCATGTCAACGAACGTATACCTACCCTTCTTTCTTGCATTCTCTCCTTTCACACGTAAAGGCGCGGGGAATCGTCGAGCGATAATAATTGCATCGCATCCACCCAGCAAAACGGTCGAAGACAAATTCATGAGTGAATGCAAGAGAGAAAACAACAACGGTAAACAAAAAAACGGAAATAAACGCGAATAAATTCTCTAAATATGTAAATGGTGGAGCCTTCGTTCAAAGGAATGAAATACAAATGCCCAGGTCTCGATTAACGAGCTCTTGCGTGAAACGAAGAGAGAAACAACAAATCGGTACAGGCCCAACAGAAATAGAAACAAAAAGAAAATGCCAGAAAAGGACTGGTGTAAACCGAGTCCGGCCAAAGGTTCAGGAGCCACGCTCAGTCCACGTCATCCCACGCGTTAGGTCCGCCCTTTTTCTTCGCAGACGCCGGCGACGCATTCGGTGTTTTTCTAAGCGGTGAGGTTTGATTTACCGGCGTCGCCTCAATCGAGATGACATTCTTGTTGGGCGTCTTACCCTTGTCTGACTTCGCGACATTGGAACTCTTCTTCCTCTTCTCCTTCTCCTTCTCCACGGCACCGGCACGAGGACGACGGTGGCGGCGCGGCGGCTGCGCTGCTGCTGCGGAGGCGGATGCGTCTTTTACAGCAATCGTCTCGTCTTCCTCCTCTTCTTCTTCGGCTCTCTCCGGCTCCACCGCGGCACCTTCGTCTGGATGCGAATGGCGGTGGACGTGACGAGACGCCTTCTTGTCTGTCTTCGTCTTCTTTCGCTTCCTTTTCGATTCTGCCGCGCTGACCGGGGCCGCAGTGGCGCTTGCGACGGCGACCCGCGGACGATGTCGCTTCTCCTCGGCTGACACGGGCACGGGCACGGCTCCGGAGTTGCTCGCCTCTTCGTCTGTCGCGGCGGCTGGTGAGGAGCTCTCGGAGAGGGGGGCGGTGGTCCCCACCGCGTCGGTGTGCGCCGGCTGCTTCTCCGTGGCCTCGCCTTTGGCACGACTCGCTTGTGTGGGGGACTTCGCCGGCTCGTCCGCTGCCTGTTGGTCTTTTTCCCCCGCCTCCTTTGCGGGCTCATTGTCGGACGGATGCTCCACCGGAGGCGCCGCGGCGGGCTTTTCATCCTTCTTCGCCTCTTCCTGTGTCGTCGCTGCTGGCTTTGCCTCCTCCTCCCCTGCCTCCTTCTTCGCCGCCTCCTCCTCCGCCGCCTTCCCCTCGTCGGCCTTCGTTGGCTTCTTTGTGTCGCCGTTTTTGTTGCCGACGGAGTCCTTCGCGGACTTCTTGCCGCCGCCGGCGCACAGGCCGCCGAGGATGCCGCCCTTCTTCTTTTTGTCGCCCGCTTTCTTCTTCTTTTCTTCTTCCTCTTTCTTGGCCTTCTTGGCGGCGGCCTTCGCCTTCTTCGCCTCCTGCCTGGCTTCCCTCTCCTCCTCCTTCGGGTCAAGATCCTTGCCATCCTTCGTTTTCCGGCAGAAGAACTTGCTCAGGCAGCGGGACATGACACCGGCCTTCTCCTTCTTTTGCTTCGCCTTCGGCTCGGATGCAGCGGCATCGGCGTCGGTCTTTGGCTTGCTCTCCTCTTTGTCCCCTTCCTCCTTCGTCCCCTCCGTCTTCGGCTCCGCGTCCTTCTTGCCCTCCAGCGTCTGCGGGGTCTTGACGGGTTCCTCGGCGACTACCACCGCCCCCGCGTCTTGCGACCCGGCTCGCGGGCTCTTCGTTCTCTGTTTCGCCGCCTTGTCATCGGTCGCCTTCTTCGACTTCGCCTTCGCTGCGGGTGCCGCCGCCGCTGCCTCTGAGAGGTCCGACCCGGCCCCCTCCCTCTCTTCCTCCTCCCCATCGCTGAAGGTGCTGCTGCTGCTGCTGTGGCTGCCGTGCGCGGAGGCATCGCCCTTCTTCGCCTTCGCCTCCCCGCGACGTTCACCACGACGATGGCGGGAGACGCCGCGAGACGCGGCAGTGAAGTCGCCATCGAAGCTGCTCGATTCTGTCGCGTCCAGCGAGGACGAGGAGAAGTCCGCCGCCTTCGCACCAACTCTTGTTGCGGCGGCGGCAGCGGTCATGGGCTCGTGCCGCTCCTCATCTCCGCTGCCGCCGCTGCTGTTGTCGTCGTCCTCGCTGCTCGTCGCAGCACCGTCCAGGTCCTTCCCCCGGCCGTAGTGCTTGGCGGCCTTCTTCTCCTTCTCCTTCTTGCCCTTCTTTGGCTTGTAGGTCCCCTCGGTGTACGGCTCTCCGCGCTTGTAGAGCTTCTTGCCATCTTTCGCCGGCACGACTGCCGCGACACGCTGCCGCTCTTGCGGCTCCCCCTCCTGGTCATCGCTCTCGGCCGGCTCATCGTCGTGCTTGGACGGTTTGTTGTTGTTGCGGTGATGACGACGAGCCGCCCGCTCCGGCGTAGCACGACGGACCGGTCCGCGAGCCGCCGCCTCCTCACTTTCTTCTTCCTCCACCTCCTGTTGCTCCGAGCGTGAAGACGTCTGCGAGGACTCGGTGGGCGTCATGGACGGCGTCTCCTGGACGTCTTCCTCCGCTGCCGCGCGCTGACGGCGTGGGTGGGAGTGACCGCGCCGACTCTCCTTCGCCTTCGCGGCGTCGCGACTGTCCGGCACATCGGAGCGAATGGAGTCGGTGAAGTCCTTGTTGTAGTCGTTCTTCGGGTTGGCCCCCGCCTTCGGGGTGCCGTAGAGGATGTCGTTCAGGGTGTGGCCGTGGCCATCGCCCTCGATGATGTCGATGCGCGGCTCCTCTTCGTCCTCTTCGTCCTCTTCGACTTCTTCCTCGTAGAACTCCTCGTAGTACTCGTAGTCCTCCGCGTCTTCCTCGTCACTGTAGCTGTAGTAGTCGGAGTAGCTGTAGCTGCCGGTGGCGTAGCTGCCGTCCGCCTCCTCTCGCTCCTCATCCGAGTGCGTGCCATCACCGTCGTCCTCCACCGGTGATGTGTCGACGGCGTCGTCCTCCGGGCGGAGACGGCGGGAGCGGTGCGGCAGCTCACCGTCGGCAGGCACACCCCACTGACGCTGCCGCTTTGCGTGCAACGTGTCCGCGTCGCCGTCCTTCTCCTCGTCGTTGTCGCTCACAGGAATGGTCACGAGACGACGCTCCTCGGAAGCGGGGGGGCCGACCACCGCCACCGCGCCCGCCGATGCCGCGTTCGTTGGTGCAGCGGGTCCCGCAGCGCGAGGGCCAGGCCGACCGAAGAACTCCGTCTCTGCCCCTTGTGCCGTCGCCGCGTAGGTCGGCTGTGGGCGTGGGTAGGGCGACGTGCTGGCACTGTTGGGCCGGTCGCGCGTTGCATTGGTCAAGGGGGTCGGGTGGGAGGTGGTGAAGGACGGCGCGTTCACACCTGTGCTCTGCGGGATGGCGTAGCTGTCGGACAGCGGGTACATGGCGCTGCTGTTCGCCGTCTGCGGTGCGGAGGGGAAGGGTGAGGCCTGCGCGTAGGGGGAGGTGCGGGCAGCAGGACCAGCAGGACCAGCGGCCGAAGTGGCGGACCGCCCCGGCCCACCAGGACCGCCAACGAAATTGCTGCGGATCGGGGAAACGCCATTGGGTGCGTTGAAAGACTGCGACGTGGGGGGCGATGGTGCCGCCTCAGCCTCGCCAGCCAAGGCGACAATCAACGACACATCCGCAGGGAACGCCGTGCTCGTGTTTGGGGAAGGCTGCTGCGCGGCGGCGTTGCTCAGCGGCGCCGACATGGCGGACACCGACGGGGATTCCTGAGAGGGGTGTGTGGGGCGCGGCACCTCATTCCCCAGGTTCGACCCATCGCGGCCCCTCACTGTCGTCGTCGTCGCTGCAGACTCTAACATCGCGGCGTCTCGCGGAGGCTGCTCCGCGGGTTGCGCCGCGTCGTGCGACGGCGTGGCCGAGCGAGCGGAGACTGGAGAGGCGGACGACGACGCGAGGGAGGAGGAGTGGGTCTCTGCGCTTACGGTGGTGTTGTCCCCCTGCGAGTGGGGCTGCTCCCCGTCTTCCGGCTCGTATGGGTTCGTTGTTTCGTCTTCGTCGCTGGCGGCCAGCGCCTCCCGCTCGTCGTGCTTCGCCGCGCTGCCGGCCCCGATGCCGACCTTCGCGGTGTTGGTGTCCGCGTGGGCGTGCGAGGCGTTCGCCTCACTCTGCACGAAAGTGCTGCTCTCCGCTGTAGTGTCCATCTTCCACTCTACCAGGTTTGTGGGCTACTTCGCCGCTACAAAATAATAATAATAATAAGAAACCGACAAATAGAATCACGACAACAGCGCCGAAGAGGTGGGAAAAAGGGCGACAACAACAAAAGAATGGTGTGGGACTTCGAAGGGAGATGAAATTGCGGTTGGAGCTAACGCAGTGAAGTGGCGCTGCTGAGACGGTCTCACGGTTGCTGTAAATGAATAAATAGAAAAGAATATACGTATATATATATATCTTCTCTTTTAACGGAGCTCTACAGCGTCAGCATGCGCTACGGTGCGACAACTGAACCAGGGAAAAAAAAAAACCGACAGAATATGGAAATACACACACACATACACATACACAAGACAGCAGCTCCTCCGCATGTAAGCGACGCAGACCGGAAATCTAAATGGCGTGCGTGCGATGTGAATGTGCCCTGCGTGGGTGTGTATACAAATGTGGTAATTGCCGTACTACTCTACTAAAGAAAAACAAAACAAAACAAATAATCAGAAAGTCTGCGCAGAGGGCAAGAAATACCCCACACGTGGAAAGGAAAAAGAAAAAAAAAGCACTGAGAAGAACCAGTAGGAGGGGGGGGGGGGTCAGCGAGCAGCAAACGGCTCCTCGGCAACTCGCACCTTGCTTTCCAAATAACCGAGACGCTTTACCCCGCATTGTTCGGATTAAGAAGAAAAGAAGAAAGCACACAACAGTATATACGGATAGAAGGCAATAGAACGGCGCAGACAGCACAGAGAAGGGAGGGAGGGAGAGCGAGAGAGGATGAACAAGACGTTGAAGACAGAAGTAATAATAATAATAACCCGATACATCAGCAGAAGTCGTGAGTACCAGCACGAGTGCACATCTCCTCATGCACGCATGCCACCTCGATTCTTTTTTCTTCTAACCCTCTCGTTATCAGACATTCGCATCAACACTAATAGCATTCATAATAATAAGAAAGAACATAAATGCCTGCTTTTCGCGTGATCCTTGAGGGTGGCCCTCCTTTGCCTGTTCACCATCTTGTAGCGTGGGGCTTGGGAGTTGCGCGGTTGGCGCGCAATCGAGCACGGTAACGATAAACAACAGCAACATCAACAAAAGGAAGAAGGGAATGTCCGGAAAGCGCATGCCTTTTACCTGACACTCTTTTTTTATTTTCTGTCGGATCAACTCTCTTCCTCATCTCGGACGAGCCTTGAGCTGGTGCGGCTCGCTCTCCACGGTAGCTGGCACCGGCTTTCTCTCCTGAATACGATGCTCCACCAGAGCACAGACACGCTCCATCACTTCCCCGAGAAGACCGTGCGCAAAGACGCGCGGTTGCAGTGCGACCTCCTGTGACTCTGCCTTCTCCTCCTGACGAACGCGCACCGTCAGCGTCCACTCCTTGCCCAGCGGGACGACAGCAGCGGCAGCGCTTTCCGACAGCACCGCGGAGGGTCCCCGTTTCACGCGGTGCACCCGCCCCACCACGCCGTGTGACGACGTATTTCGCGCAACGACCGACGCCGAGAAGTCACTGTGCGGGGGCAGCGGAGACGACGTGAGCGATGGCGTGTGAAAGCCCACCGAGCTGGGTGTCCGCTGCGCCGTCTCTGCCGCAGACTCGGGCGGCAGCGATGCGTGCGGCTCGACCGGAGGTGACGCAGCGGGAGACGCCATCATCGGTGAATCCGCCAAAGCAGAAGAGGAAGAGGTGGAGGAGGAGGAGCTAAGAAAAATGTTTTTCTTCCGACCTTTACGCGACTCGGTGGAGCGCAGGCGCGACTTTCTGGGCCGCCGGTGGCTGCCCTCATCGGCGCTGATGCCCACGATGCTTTCATCGTACTCCGCCGCCGTCGTGGTCCCCGCTTCCTCACCCTCCTCATCTTCCTCTTCCTCGTCTTGTCGCACGAACTGCGCCGCAAAGGAGAGATCAGCCCCACTGAGCTCGCGCAGTGCGTACGCCAGCGCTACGAGATACACGTAATCGCTCCTTGATAAAGGACTCACGACTGCTGTTGCTGTTGCTGCTGCTGTGGCCCACTCTTTCTTCTCCTCTTGGGTAAAGAAAACGGCGTTGATGAACTTCTTCCAGGTGTAGATGCAGTCACCGCCGGAGGATGGCGGTGGGAGGAGCGAAGGCAGCGGCTCCGATTGGCGCGGTGCGACTTGTCGGCCAGGTCCGTTGAGAGCACTTCGCAGACACCCCAGCACCCAACGAACCAGCGGCGACGGCGGCGCAGGCGGGTCTCTCTTCAAGCCCTCTTCGGCCTTGTCGGCGGAGTTGGCGAGGGGAGGAGTCGCGACCGTCCACCGACTCCAGTAAAAGTGCAGCCGCCTTTGCAGCAGGCTCTCCGTTACCTCGTCGGTGAGCGCCTCGTTGCACCATTGCAGGACGTCGACGGGAAGCTGATCCAGCTCGACACGAACCACGACGCCTTTCGCACAGTCGCAAGTGACACCGGACGCGGTGGTGGTGGTGGTGGCTTGCAGCGCTGCTTCCGAGAAAGGAGGAGGAGGCGACTGCTTCGGTGGCGATGGAGAGGTAGGAAGATCGAAGACAGCCGGCACCGTCGGCGGAGACGAGAGGGAAAAATACATCGCACAGGGGCTGAGGACGTACTCGAGCTTCAAGAAGAGCGCATCCAGCGGATACACAAGCGGCCGTGCAAACGTCTGCGCGCGGATAGATGGAAAAGTATGCAGCAGCTGCCGCGCCGCGTAGCCCAGCTCCTTCAGGAGGCGTAACAGGTCCTCGGGCTTCACACATTCCGAGGTTTGGTCCGGACCAGGAAGGCGGCGGACCGGGTATGGCGGCGTGATGCGGCAGTCCAGCACGTACGCGGCGATCAACAGCAGCGCAAAGGGTTGCCCTTGATGCTGCGCTGTGCGTGCAGCCGACCTGCGGGGTGTGGACGACGTGTGCGAAGATGGATCTGAGGCAGCCAGTAGGAGCCACCGTAACAAGGCTTCTCGTTGTGATGGTGTGAAGAGTTGCCGTTGTGCCGCTGCGTTCGCGGCTTCGTGGGGTGTCACCTGCACGCCACCTTGCCCTCCTTGTCCGCCGTCTCCCGTGCTTTCCGACGCCACCGGCCCATACAGAAGAACATGCAGTCTCTGGAGGGCGTCCATGATGACCTGCAGACTGGGACGGCGACCGCTTGTCACTGACGCCGCAACCGGCGATGGTGGGCCGAGGCAGGCTTCGAGAGACGTTAAACACTGCTGAAATTCATCTGCCTCTGCCACCTCCTCCTCCTCTCGAGCGTTTGGAAATGCAAACAGAGTGTCCACAACATCACTCTTCCCCAGGGCACGGCAGCGCCGTACAGCGACCAGATAGTCACGAAGCATTTCCTTGCCCTCCGGCTGCCAGCCAGAACGCACCGTCACCTCTGGTGTGACCGCGGCATCCGCAGCAGCGTCTTTGCCGTCATTCTTCTGCGGACCGCTGAACCCCACCCGATCCAACCCGAGCAGGTCCCACACCATTCGCACATCCGCCACCGCCACCGCCGTCGCCTTCTCATACAATACAGGGCCCACATAGTCGAAGACGACATCCCAGCAATAGGCGAGAATGCCGTCATCATGAGCGCTGTGGCTCATGACGATCTCGCACAGATCCGGGTAAGCCGCAAAGCACGACAGAAGGCGCAGGCGCAGCGAGGACACCATCGCCGCTGCGGCGTGCATGGCGTGGGCGAAGGTGTTCGCCGCGGCGTGCGGTTCGAGCGCGGCTGCGACGGCCGAAAGCGGCGGCCGACGCGGTGCACAACAGGCGTCTCTCATCTTTCCGATGATCGGCGTTGTTGCTCGTGCTGCTGTGGGTTGCCGATGTGTAGCACCGTTGCTTAGCGGCGTATGCAGGCAGCCCGTGTGGCAGTTGTGCTGCTCTCTCTGAAGCAATGATGAGGAGGCAGCAAAGTGACATAACTCTCCTTCGGCGTCTGCACTGGGCGCGGTGAGGCGGGCCATACCACACCAGGAGTGCAGCGGGCACCAGGGATAACCGAACGCTAGATCGCCTGTTGCCGGCGCCGCGGCGGTGGCTTTTTGCAGTCGCGCTAACATTTCTTTCATCGACCCAGCCGTCCCGACAGCTTTTCCTCCCTTGTCTTCCGTCGTTCGACCATCCGTATTGCTGCTGTGGCTTGGCGAAGATGAGGTCGTCGCACTCTGATGTGCACCGTCGTCATTGCTCCCGGCCCCAGCAACAAACTCCCCTCCTGTAGCAGCGACGGCGGCGGCGTCGCAGCCGTAGATGCACGCAAAGCACGCCCGAAAGCCGCGCAGGGCAGACACGCACTCGGGCGACTGCGTAAGACGGTCCATCACGCGTCGCGCCTGCTGCCACATGGCATCTCTCGAGAAGAGAATGAGCGACGACGACGACGCAGAGGCAGCGTCATCGGTTCCGTCCGATCCCCTGAGCAGCAACAAGGGAGCGGCGGGCTGCGAGACCGCGCTATCCACGGCGCCAAATAGTGGTTCCCACATGCCACTCAGCGCGTTGGGCGACTGACCTAGCGTGGCCGACGGAAAGATGCCACCACCTCCGCCGCTGTAGTTGCTGCTGCAGCTGTTCATGTGGCTCCCGTGTCCACCAACTCTTCCGCCGCCGCCGTCTTCCTCCTCCTCTACCCATCGAGCACCCTGCAGGGTGACGAAGGAAGAGGAGGAGGAGGCACCACGGCCACGCCCACGACTGGGTGACGGTGGCAGCAGCACCACATTCGCCGACTCCTGCTGGGGTGTCGGTGATCCATGGCTGCTAGCGCTGCCACCACTACTGTTCGCGAGGAGAGCCGTACGTGGCCATGTGCCGCAGACAACCACTTCCGTTGCCTCACTGCCCTGCAGACCGTGGAAGGTGCCCGGCCCACAGCGCGCACCGCGGACACGCTGGCCAAGAAAGAGGGTACGCCACGGGTACTGCGGCGGCCCGGCACCGGCGGCGGTGCAGGACACGGCCAGCGGTGCACACGTCGGGTCCGTGACGCGCTCCAGCTCCACGCCGAAGCCGTGGGGAAGCCCGGAGACCCACTCCCCACAGTAGAGTGAGCAGAGAGCGGCGTCCAGCGCGGAGCTGGAAAGCGATGTGTGATGCAGTTGCTGCTGGGGTCGCGGCAAGCGTCGACTCTCCGGCACCCACAGTCGTGGATGGAAGAGGCCGAAGGCGGGACACACAAGGGATGGGGGCGGAGACAACGGCGCGTCTCGTTCGTGGAAATACTGGGCTTCACCGAAGCCGTCGGGCAGCGGCACCACGTGATTCGCCCAGGCGAGTCCACTGAAGGCGTGGGAGGCTGCAACAAAATCGCACCCCTGCGAGGACGGCGTGGAGAGCGGGGGAAGGGCGAGACGGGCGTAGTGCGCGCCGTGCACCTCCATCACCGTCAGCGGAGGAGAAGGAGCAGCGTGACCTGCGTCTTCTAGCTTTGCGAGAAGTCGTTTCGTCGCCAACGCAGTCAACACGAGAGAGCCCATGTACACTTGAGAAGTGCGGATCGACCACGAGAGCGATGCCCCGCCGCTTCTGTTAATGCCGCGTGCATCGGCGAGATTTCCGGTTGTGCCGGCTGAGTCGCAGACGTGTGCGTGAATACGACGCAGCGTGGGCGGCGCTAGAGCAGACCCGTCCGTCGACGATTGCGACGAGGACGACGCAACCTGACGTGGGATATCCACGCAAGGTATATCGTGCACCCACGTACATTCCAGCACAAAGCGACTATACACCGTTAGCCGACCGCGGCCGTGGCGCTGCCCATGTAAAAACGCGCCTTCGTACACCACCAAGGACAGGAGAAGCAGCTTGGCTGGGTCCGGCTGGTCCGTGGCGGAGGAAGCGGCAGCATCAGCAGCCGGGTGATGGTCCAACTCGGACAGGGCCGGGCAGAACTCTGTCGGGATCAGAGTCGGTGGAAGGAAGGGCAGCGCAGAAGGTGCGACCGATGGAGCATCCTTCTCGACCGCTTTGTTCGCTGTGGATGCGGGGACGGTGGGGACTGGGCTGTAGTCGGACTTCGGCATCGCGTACAGTACATACGTCATCACCCCTTCACCGTGTGGCACCGTGAGGCTTGCGTCGCTCATCCTTTTCACAGCGGAGTTCCTCTCGGGAGAGTCGCCGCTACAACCGTTGGCAGCTGCGGTGGCCGACGAGGCGGCTGGAATGAAAGGGTGCAGGAGAGACTGCATGAAGCGCGCGCCGACGGACTTCTCTGCTTCTGCGGTAGAGGATGCCGCCGCTGTCGTGGGCCGTAGATCCTTCGTGTCGACCCCGTTTCCTGTTGCGTCAGTAGAGGACGACTGAGGCGGCGACACGAGGGCCTCTCCGGTGTACCGGCACTGCTGACGGACGTATACCAGCTTCTTCCAGTCAATCCCACCGACGCTACTGCCATTGCCGCTGTTAAAGCGCTCCTTCAATGCTGCCGTGGCCGACGAGGAGGTCAGTAAGTTTTCCTCAGCTGCGTCCGCGAGCTCCTCCACGCCGCCACCGCTTGCCGCCGTGTGGCCGCCGTCAAGAGTGCTGCGCAGGGTGAGGTAGAACGATGAGTTCGCCAAGGACATCAGCGAGGCCCCCGAGGAGGCGAGAAATTGCTGGGCGGCGTGGAGGGGCGTCTCGGCCTTGCCGGCTTGGGGGTGCGAGGGGGTACAAGTCGATGCCCCTGCAGGTGACGCTGAGGTGGCTGTTGGAGCGGCCTCAGTGGGCGGCGGGGACTCCGAAGGACCAGCGAAAGGCCGTGTGACAGAAGCATTTCGACTGTCCTGAGAAGCTGAGGTGGCGCCCGAGGCGGTGGCAGCTGCGGAGGAAGCAGCGGACGAGACAATCGGTGGCCCGGGGACACGCCGGCATGGCAGCCGAGCGTGGCGAAGGTAGTGAACGATGACCGGCAGCGTCAGATTGTCGGAAGTGCCCGAAGCGGCAGCAGCGATGGCGATGTTGTGGTCGTCGCTGCTGTGCTCCGCCGCCCCCGCGAAGGAGGGGGGTGAGAGCATGAGAGGTGTCGTAGGGGGAGGGAGAGCACGGACGGATGGATGACTGTGAAGCAGTTCTAAAGGGAGAAACAAAAGGTTCGTGCTTCGTTGCGGCAATCAACAGGAGCAACAACAACAGAAAGCACACGTTGTCCTTTAATTAAATTACAAATAAAAATATAAGTTGATAGTGACAACAGCGAGGAAAAGACACACATAAACATACAAACATAAATACACGAAGTATTCGAGTTTATATATATATATATAAAGCCGCAAAGCAGACCGAAGTTGAAAGATGAAGCCCACGCGATGACCGCGCTCCCGCGTAGCGGGTGTTGTTGATGCTGCTGCTGCTGCTCTGTTCAGCCCTCGCTGCCTCTGCCTTGCCTCCCTCCCAAAGGATGCGGACGGCGACGTAATGAGCAGCGATGAAACACAACAACAGAATAAACGAGCTCAATGAACAGCAGGTAGGATATATATATATATAAAATATAAAACGAAAAAAGGACGCTGTTTGCCAACGGAAAGTAAAAGAAATTATCAATAAATGAGAAGAGAAAGAAATAACGAGAAGATATTAATACATAAAAGCGCAGCAATGCACGTGGGAAGATCACCCCCTAAACGATTGTGGATGCATCACCGTTTAAGGGTGTGTGTGTGTGCGTGAGCCCCTAAAAACCAACCTCAGTTTGAGCCCGTCAAACCGTCTCATGAGCGAAGATGAAGTACACCACGTGCACCGGGGTAACAAAACAGACATACGTTTGATGACACTTCGCTCTCCACACGAGTGAAAGGGAATTCAGTCGCCATTCGATAGCTTTAATAAGAAAACCATTGCTGAGCCAATAATAATAATAAAACAGTGGTTCGCGAAGCTGAACACCCGTCTTTTTATAAGTAATAAGGGGCTTGTTTTCTTCTATGTAACGCATTTCTATGCAGGTGCCTTAACGTGAATACAACGAGACGTATACTCACTCGAAACAATCAATCCTATTTTTTAGACTTTATTTCACAAGCAGCAAATCTCCCTTTAACTACCTCCGCTATTGCCCGATGCGGCTGCGGGCGACGGCAGCATCAGACAGCCGTAACCGAGCATGTCCTCCAACGCTGCTGCGGACCGCCCCGCGACGTTGTCCCGCAGAGCGCCAACTTTACGCGTCCGCCGCCACCAACGCCGAAAGACCGCAAAGCGCTCCTCCTGCGTCACGTGCACGCTAGACGGCAGCTCACTTCTCACCTCGCTGTAGTCGCCCTCCTCCTCGATCATAGCACGTCCGCCTTGGCGGTCCACGAAGTGCAGCGGGGTGTCGTGGCCTAACAAGAGAGGCGACGGCTCGGCAACGTCCGGTACGCGAGTTAACGCATTGCAAGAGGCAGAGGTGGCGACGGCGTCGTAGTAGGCTTGGGCGGTGCTGTAGGGGAGAAGCAGCTCGACGGGTCGCAGGCGCACGGCGCTACTGTTTGTGTTCGCCTGCTTGCGTAGCTCATGCAGGGTGGGAGGCCACTCATAGCGAGCCGGCACATCAGAGACAGCACCACTTGCGTAGGCTGAAGTTGCCGGCGTGGCACCTGCAGTAGAAGGCATGCGCGGGGAGCCACGCAACGTTCGCTGACCGCCTGGAAGCGTGGTAGGGGCAGCTGTCACCCCTCCTTCCTTTGTTCCACCAAAGAGCGTCTTCCACGAAGAGTTCAAACCGTCTGTGGAGGCAGAGGTGCTGCCGGTGTTGGCGCTCGTAGAGGTAGTTGATGCAACTTTCATAGGAGGGCCCGGAAATGGGTTGGAGTTGCTGCCTTTTCCGCCCTGCTTTACGTTGACTGCCGCCGCCGTGGAGGATGACGGAGGCCGCCCACGTCGCGCGGATGCAGGCGGTGGGGACGGAGATGACTTCGCACCCGGTGGGGACGTGTAGTTGACGTGCAGCGTAGGGTGGTTCTGCGTGTTCAACTCCCCCACGATGTCCGCTACGTAGTCGACGTGGTCGTCCAGCAGCCAATACTCGTAGCGGCTACTCTGCCCTTCGTTGTGCGAGAGGTGCGCCATGTACTGACCGAGTGCGCGATCCCACGTACTCGCCGCAAAGCTGGTGTAGTGCTGGAACTCGCCCTCCAGCAGTCGCTCCGCATGCCGGCAGGGCAACGGGCCCGCTTCACCTTCCTCCCCGTCTTCAGCCGCTGTGCTGCAATCCTCGTCAGCTGCATCGTCACTACGTGGCGGACGAGGTACTTCGCAACACTTCGGATTGTCGTGTTCCCTCGCGCTGGTCAGCGCTTCATCATCGTGAAGTTGCACGCTGCGCACACGTGCCCGCAGGCTCAGCAGCAGCATCTGCAACCGATTTAGCCAGTAACGAATGTCGGTGGTGGTGCGACCAGCCGCGTCGCACTGGATTGCGGTGGACAAAGTGGGCTCGCGGGGTAGCGTGGCCTTTCGCTTGCGAGGATCTTCTCCTGCTACAGCTGCTGCTGCGTTCTCTGTCGTTCCACTTCCTTCGACTGTGTCCTCTACTCGAACACCAAAGAGCGCGTGCCTGAGGTGGGCGGCGAGTTCAAAGAAGAGTGCCGGGTCGCGCAGGCACAGTGAGCTGGTCAGCCGGTCCATGTCCTGCTGCCACGACGACGACGACGACAACGGCGTCGAGGGCAGCTGCGAGGGCTGCTGGGAGTTCCCTGCAACGAGCGGAGAAGGAAAGATCACGGAGGGATTCGCGCTTACCAATGGGCTCTCTGGACGCGATGGAGGGGACCAGTGGAGAAGATCCAACTCTACTGCCCCGACGGCGAGCAGCTGGGCGTAGAGGGCTGACAGGGGCAGTGCCTCCACCACGGTAAACGGCGTCCGCACTCCAAAGAAGTTCGAGACAAGTGAGGCGCTGAGCAGCATGTGCGTGTGGCGAGCGGCGAGGGAGTTGGTTGTGGAGGTGCTGCCGGTACTACCGTTGTGGGTAGCGGCGGGGGACGACATCATTGTCGCACCTGCGCCGTTATTCGAACTGCCAGATGCCACGGTAGGCCCACCGGTGCAGGCCGCCATGCTCGACGGAGGAAAGAGAGACATGATGGAGGCTGCTCCGTTGAGGCTGCTTGGGGGTGAGTTCCCTCCAGCATGAGCAGTAGCGCCGTCTGGGCTGCTGCTGCCTGTCGCGTTGTCACTCGTGACGGCGTTGCTGGGGCGATCGCCCAAGACAGGAGAGGCATGCAGGGCATTGTACGCGGCCTCGAGGGAGTCCATCGGTGTGTTTAAGCCGACCTCCTCACACAGCTGCCAATAGGTGGAGTGCAGGGGTACTGATGATCGGCCAGACCTTGTCGTCGCTGTGGTCGTCGTCGTGGCGCTTGTGGTATGCCGGCGTGCCATTTCTGGAGATAGAAAAAGAGACGTATCATAGCGCTGCGTTGGCGAGGAGTCGGCAGACACCGTCACCACGATTGGTACTTTGCTGCGGTGGGCGAGGTCGCGAATGGCGGCGTAGAAGGGCTTGGCGGACTCGTCGCCGAGAAGGATGTCCGCATCCTCGAATAGGAGAAGGGTGCGTGTGCCGACGGAGGAAGAGGCCGGTGTCGGTACGGGTGAGGCGGCGGTGGAGGACGACGAAGGGAGCGGCGGCGGTGGTGGTGGTGATGATGGTGAAGGTGGTCGTGGCGGCACCTGCACTACGGCGTCTTCCTCTGCCGCATCGTCCACGCTCACGGTCTTCCGCTGCTGTTGCCGACCGGGTGCCGTACCGGCCGCGTCGCCGCCTACTTTTTTGGCGGTGCTGCTTCTGCTGCCTTTTGAGAAGAAATTCGCGACGGCCTGTGCGGAAATGCCGTTCGTCTTGCGCGCCTCTTTCCGTTTCTGCTCGGCTTCCCGCTCCGCTGCCGCGGCTTCCGCCCTCGCCTTCTCCACCAACGCTGCGTGCTGCTGCCGGAGTTTGGTCAGCTCCTCCTCCGCGTTGAAGCCGGAGGGGCCGGCGCGAAGTCCGCTGAGGCGGTAGCTGCGAGTGAGCTCCGCCAGCAGGTGCTCCACCGTCTTCGCACACCGCCGCACCGACGCGTTCATCTCCACGACGCGGAAGCCCAGCAACTGCGCCGCGACGTACACGGCGGCCGTTTTGCCGGAGCCGGTCGGGCCGGAGACGACGGCGATGTTCGTAATTTCATCCTTCGCCGCTGCCTCGCCCTCGTTTGCAACTTCGCCGACGTCGCTGTCGCTGCCACTGCTGTCACTGGAGAGGGAGGAGTCAGAAGAGCTCGATCGGGCGCGAGGTCTGCCCCGACCTGTTCGCTTCTTGCTGAACGGCTTGGCTGTCTCTTGCACGTCGTCGTCGCCGTCGCTGATGTGCACTGGAGAGGGCTCGTCCTCGCTGCCCGAGTCGCGTTCCCGTCTGCGCTTTTTATCGTGCGTGCGGCTCGGCACCGCCGCGTGACGACGTTGGCGAGAATCGTCCGTAGACGTCAGCATCGCCTCCAACATCGCCGCCGCCGATCGGCCCGCCGCTCCCTCCTCGGCGTCGTCGCGGTGAAAGTAGCCCTTTTTCTTTGCCCACCGACGGCGCCGCGCAGCCAGCTGCTCCTGCTTCTCCCGCTCCTTCTGCGCCAGTCGAGCACTGCGGAGACGGTTGCCGTAGGCGTCTTCGTAGTAGGCGCCGCGGGTGGCAGAGCCGAGGGCGGTGTGCTGCGCTTCTTCCTGCATTTCTTTATAAAAGGGAAGGGCTTTACAGGCGCGGGACACACCACGGCTTGTTCCTGCCGTGCTGTCTGCAAGTGTGCAGTCTTCTTCATTCGTGTGCCTCGGTCGATCCGCAGCACTACGGCCAACCACTCGCGGGGACACGCCGTCTAGAGTGCATTCACGCGATCCGACGAAGACCTGGGCGGCGGTGGCGAGAGGGGTGATGCCGGTCTTCACGGCGTGCTTCCAGGCGTGACAGTACAGTTGGTAGGCGTATACCCCCGGATTCATCTGCAGCGGCGGCGGCGGTGGCACGACGGGACTCTGCACGATGCCGTTGCTGATCGCAAGAGGAGACGCCGGTGCACGGGGCAGAGGTTGCTGCGTTATATGTGTTTCCTCATCTTCCTCCTCTACACATGTGCGTTGCTGGGTGGTGGATGACGACGAAGCCTCCGTCTTTGCGATGGAGGAAGAAGTCGACAAGGAGTCGAGAGCCTTCACGTTAGCAATGAGGGTCTCATCTTCGCTTTCTACGGGATCGACCTCAACTGGTTCATGTTCTCCATTTGCGGTTGAAGGGGCGACAGCGGGACCAAAAAATTTGAGGAAAGCCGAGCGCTTTTCCTGCCTCGCCTGTGTCTCACGCAGCTGCTGTGCGTGCTGGAGCTGCTTGTGTGCCTCTTCAACCGTTGACCGCTGCACTGGTCGGGCTTCCACTTTGGCGGGCACAAGACCAAGAGCACTCAACGACGCCGCTGGCTGGCCTAGCTCCTCCACAGCTGTGACATTTACGTTTCGCTGACGACTCTCCGTAGAAACCTCCGTTTTCACACGCTTCCGCTGGCTCCCGCCAGAGGACGGCGTCGACAGCGGTGCGGGCGGAGAGGGCGAAGTGCCCGCCGCGGCAGACCCGCTGTTCCGCCATGTCCGCAGCCACTTCAGCAGCCGCACCGTCTCCACGGCGAACGAGGTGGTGCGCAGCAGCGGGGCGGGGTATCGCATGTAGAGCAGCGACCCTTCCTCACCATACGGCGGGACGTTGTCGGCTGCGTCGCTAGTACTGGGAAACGACGACGACGTCATTACAGCAGCAGTAGTAGTAGTACCAGCATTTGTCGTGCTTATTGTAGGCGACGTCGCTGCGTGTGGGGTGGACATCAGCTTCGCCTCCCCGGCAGACGGTGGAGAGGTATCGTGCTCGCTTCTCCCCCCGCCGATGAAGTTGGCGGGGTCTGCCCCAGCGGTACTCGTACACTTCTTGTGCGACCGTTTGAGGCACAGTAAGAGCGCCGCGTAGCGTACGATGTCCTCCGTCAGAACAGGCAGCTCGTACAGACGACGAACGCGCACGGCCTGGTCCTCGGCGTGCTGCGCCGCCCGCTGCTTCCGCTGCGCTTCGCGGTGGTGCTTTAACACGGTGTCCACCAGCACGTTTGGCGTGCGGCGGAGCTTGTACAGCTGTGTCGGGCCCAGCACCTGCAGACGGTGCCGGGACGAGGTGTCAGCAAGAGTCGCGGCTGTGGTGGTGGTGGTCGTGACGACGGCGGTCGGAGCAGCAGCAGTAGTTCCCATCAACGCCGTTGATGCCGCAGCGCGAGCAGCCGGCTTTTCGGTTTCTGCGTCGTCGTCGTCGTCCGCGGCGTACAACAGATCCGCCATGCTTCGCTGCTGTTCGCTCTGTACGGCGTGTCTCGCACGTGCATTCGATGCGTATTGAAGATAGTCAGAGCCGTTCAACGTAGACGCCGGCGCCCGTACTGTGCCGGGTGCTTCCTCAGTTGCCTGCGCGTACTCGGCAATGACGGAGAGTGTCGAAGACAGTCCGGCGTTGTCGGCTGTCCGCTGCTGCTGCTGCTTCGAGCCTTGAAATGCAAGACGAGGACGTCCACGAGCCGCCTGCCCTGTTCGTGCTTCTCCCTCGATGAGATTGTTGCCCGCTGCGTTCAGAGATGTCGCACCACCACCACCACCGCCGCTGTCCAGCATCAGCGAACGAATCAATTGCTCCTGTTGACGATTTACCTCCTCCCGCCTCCACTCCCGCACCGTGTCCTCGCACGCGTAGGCGCGGCGTAGAGCCTCGCGAAAGCAGGCCTGCGCATGGCCAGACCTCCAGTCGGCATCTCGCGAAGCAGGCGCACGGTTGGCAGAGGGCTTGAGAGGATGCCGGGTGGTGGATGATGATGCTGCTGGCGCGTGTGTTGTTGTCGTGCGTGGAGCTGCATCAGACCACGAGCCTGCAGTGACGGAGTGTGAGATCGAAGAAGATGGTGGGACACGGTAAAGGGAGGTTTGCTGCGGCTCCAGGAAATGCTGCTCCTCCTGCTTTTCTTCTAGAAGCTGCTTCGAAGGAGGCAAAGCTTCGGCGTCGCTGTCGTAGGTTGCCGTACTACTCGATAGACTGGAGAGGTTTGCTCCTTTTCGTTTGAAGCAGCGTTCTTGTTCAGTGAGAAAGTTGTTTCGATAACGCGCCCCAGCCCTAACGGCCTCTGCAGCTTGGCGAATGCCTTCCTCCTCATCTACTTCTTCTTCACAGAAGTGATCTGCATAGTGCGTCATCGCTGCTTGAAAGCCGTAGGTGAAGTAGTCCGTGAGCCGTGAAACACCCAATAGGGGTGCCGCGGCAGGGGATGATGATGACGAGCTCGCACGAGGGGGAATGCGTTGCGCTGCGCTGCTCAACATCGTGCAAGATGTTGGCCGCTGCTGTATATCGCTGACGTTGATATCACCATCTTCCTCATCTTCGTCATCGTCGGCGGATATGTACGACGCAACGGCCTTTGGCGGGCTTAGTTGAACGGCACTTCGATGTTGTGCCTCTGCATCCTCCTCGCCGTCTGACACACAGGTGAAAGACGCAAAATGTTGATGATCTCCACTAGATGTGTGCACCGTCGGAGATGGTGGAGAGCGCCGTGAGGTCGGCGCAGCACGCTTCACCGTACTTTGATCGACGACTATAACTGGTGGTGCTTGAGGAGAAGCAGATGAAGTGACTTGTGAGGTGGCGGTGTCATCTTTGTGCTCCTCAACGAAGTCCACGCTGTGGTCGCGCACGCTGCTATTGCTGCTGCTGCTTTGGCTGTCCCCGTCACTGTGAATGCTTTCTGCCTCCTCATCGTGGATGACCTCCACGTGAATGCTGCCTCGACGCGAAGCGCTTGCCGGTGCGCGACAAGGCGGGCGGCCTTTCTTCGCGACTACAGATGCTTTTGGAGAAGGTGTGGCGTGCGTAGACGTCTGCCGCGATTTGGCAGGACGTCCGACCATGTTAACGCCGTAAAAGAGTTTGGAAAAGACAGTAAAAACACAAAAGAATACAAACAATCGCAAGCAATTGACCTGGTGCAGGAAGGTGCAGACGAGGTGTATGATGTGGTGAGTGCTCTATAGTGGTGTATGTGTGGGTGATTAAACGGCGCCAAACGGAACAGGCAAATTATCTCCTCTGCTGTGCAATAAGCGATTCCAAAAGCCACTCAAAAGAAAAGGGCCGTGTTTCAACAAGGTAAAACATAAAAGAGATTAAATGTACACTTTCTTAAACGAGAAGATCAGCAGTGGCAGATAATAATAATAATAATAACAATAGTAATTAAAGGAGCGCTGGACACACGCACGGCTCAGCTGCGTCGCGTCAGTGCTGGACCAAATTATCCGCTTTGATAGTACATGCCGACAGATCCACCGCAAAAATATATATATCCGACAAATTAATTTACCCACGCGAAAGAAGAGAGTTGTATGAGGAGGTACCATTAAATGATGAGAGGTGAGAAGTGTGACACGGCGCTGTAATGCACCGTAGAGGCATCTTTGAACGCTTCTTCAATCGGCAAGTTCGTCGCGACGGAGAACAGAAAACAAAAAGAAGGAGACCATTTCCGTTGCATCGGCATTTCCCGAGACGAAGCGATGAACCGTGGCGTTCTTTCCTTCTATTTTCCTTTTCGCTTTGATCCTCTCTTCCCAGTCAGACCGCCGATGTCGTTCAGGCAGAGAGCAGTCCCCAGGAGAGAGAGAGAGAGAGATCATCTCTCACTCTTTCTTTCATTGTCACCTATCCGCTCTGCAATGTGGCGCATACGCTCCTACGCACGCCGGACATCAAATCAAATAGGCAGCTAAGACAGCAGGGATATTCACTACCTGAGCAGCGGCACCCGCAGACGCAACAGCATCGAGTTTTCGCAGCTGGCAGGTGTTAACGCATTCCCCGTGCCTTAGCTGCCTTTCCACGTGGTGGTGATGGGCGTCCCGCACCTCGGACACTCCTGCGAGTACTGCAGCCACTCTTCGATGTGGTGCACGTGGCCGCCGTGCCCGCACGAGCGCAGCCACATAAAGATGCCCTCCACCACCTCCTCACAAATCACGCACGTCATCGCGATGGGGTTGTGGCAGCGGCGGCAGGTCGCGTTGTGCGCCGTCGGGGCGGCCCGACCAAACTCCACCGCCGTGTGATGGTGGGGGTGCCCGTGCGTCGCTGCCCCTTCGTCCGCTGCGTCCTCGTGCCGGTCGTCCTCTTCAGGCTCGTCGGCCAGCTGTTTCTCCTCGAGACTGCTGTGTCTGTTGTTGTGGTTGTGACGTGTGTGCGCATGCGACGTGCGATGACGCGGCCGGGATGGCTGCGACGGGATGGGGGGCGAAAGCTGCATTTGCTGAACGCTGCCCCCCGACTCACCTGCTGTACTCGCGCGACTGCTCCCGTTGTCCAGCGGGGCCGCAGCAGTGGCGGCAGCTGTCGTCGGATCGAGCAAACCCGCTGCTGAGCCGGCGCCGTCGTGCGTGCTGTGCTCCGAGGACAGGCTGACATCCGTGTTCATGGAAGATTCACGGTGGTCCCTCTCCTGCGTTGAAAAGGGCCGATCCGCACCGACTTCGTCCGACTCCGACTCCGACGCCGTCGGCGACTCCACGGAGGGAGTGAAGACGCTCGACGACGCGGCATCGCTCTCGTCTGCCGGGAGGCGCGTGATGCGGCGGCGACGACGTCGTCTGTGCTGCTTCCTGCGACGCGGACTTTCTCCTGTGTTGTCTGCCCTGCCAGCACCGGCCTCGTCGTTACTGCTGCTGTCCCCCTCTTCGTCCTCCGCCTCGCTGCTGCTGCTGTGCGGGGCACGCCGCAGCACCCGCTCGTACAGCCGCACCGCCGCCGGCACCGTCTCCGGTTGCGTGCAGCTCCACAGCTCCGCCTTGGCGCAGTTGCCACAGTACACGTAGGTCATCTGCTTTTCATATGCGATATCGGCTGCCCGCGGCTGCACCGGGTTCGTCGGCTCGCGAAAGATCTCCGGCATCACCAAGAGAAGCTCGTTGAGCGGGACGTAGAGCTGGCGGGCGTAGAGGTCCGCCGTGTACGCCTCCAGCCACTGCAGCGCCCGAAGCTTCCACTCCGCCGGCGCACAGTAGTCGGCGGGCGAGCACGCATCTGCTGCCGACCGCGCGTAGAGCCGCACGCCGAGTAAGCCTTCCACGTTGAAGAGCGCCACACGGCTTTCGTCGGACCGCGCTAACGCTGTCGACTTGGCTTGCTTTTCATCTGTCATCGTTCCGTTCTTCACGTCTGCGCGCAGCGCCGGTGAGGCGGGGGACGTCATCGAGGAGCGGTAACTTCCCGCCAACACACCGATGTTGACCGTACTGGCGCGCGTGCTGCCGCGGTCCCGCACGCTGTCCGCCATCGCGGGCGTCGCCGGGGTATCGTTGAGTCGCCGCGAGCTGCCGTTGTGGCTGCGTGGCGGAAGACTCTGGTTCAAGGCGGAGGTGCGCAAGTACCCGGCGCTCAGAAGACCGCCGCTGGACCCTCTCTCCTTCATCTCCCCACCACCACCGTGACTTGGCGACGGCGCAGACGGGTTCGTCGTGGTGGTGGTGACGGTAGTGCTGGCGGAGCGGGACTGAGGCGTGTCCGGCAGCATCGGCACCAACGGACAGCGCTGGAAGAAGAGAGAGAGCTGACGGAGCTGCTCTAACCTCTCTGAAGAGATGAGTGAGTTCCGCTTTTCGTGATCGCCCTTCCGCCGACACGACCCTCGCCGCTCCATTCCATTCTCCGGCTCACTCCCCGACGTGTCTGCCGGGTCATACGCGGAAAGACGGTAGTCCAGGTCAGGGGCTCGTAAACCAGGAGTCTCGGCGTGGCGGTTGTCGTCAACGGAGGTCATGGTCGACACACGTAACATTCCTCCGCGTCGATTGCCCGCAGAGGACGCCTCCTTTCCCTTTGCCGGGTGTGACGCAGACGGCGGTGGGTAGTGCTGTGGCTGCTTCTGCTGTTCACCCTTTTCATCGCCGTCGTCGCCTGTCCAACTCCCGCGAGAACTCACCCTGCCACCACCACCATCACCCTCCAACACATCCGCGCGCAGACGGGCTGAGGGTGGCCCATACGCATCACTCTTGCTCCTCTTGTCGTACCCAAAGGGACGCCTCGCCTTGTGGAAGGACAGCAACACCGCCTTGTACGCTGCCTCCGCCACCTCACTGTGCAGACGCCACCACACGCAAAAGAGAATGTACAACACTAAGCAGTACTGCACGTCGCCCATGAGCGCGGCGTACTCGAGCTGCTGCGTTGTGATAGTCACAATGAAGGCGATGTGGTGCGAGCGCCAGGCGTGGGCGGCGGCCCGCCACCACTGCGCACGCGGGTCGGCCGTGTTCCACGTTTCCACTTCGCCGTTCGTGAAGGGAGTGCGCGCCTCGCCGCCGTCGGCGCTGCCGCTGCCGTTGTGCTGGCCACGCCCTGTCACCGTCGTCGTCCCTGCATTGCCATCCACGTCCGCCGCTGCCGCATCGTTGACATTTTCTGAGTTTTTTGCTTGGTCGGCTGCAGGGGTGCTCGTTGTCGAGCGGTCTTTGCCGCCACGCCGCTGCTGCCGCACAACACGTTCGCAAATGCGTGCGTTCTCCTCCATCATCGCCGCCACCTTGTCATCGACATCTTGGTGCGACGGCGCGGGGACGCCCCTTCCCCAGTCCAATAGCGGCTGAACACGTCCCTTTCCATCTGCGTTGCCACTGCCGCTGCCGCTGCTGGTTGGCTGGGTCCTACCCCGCGCGCCTTCAGAGTGACTACGCGGCTTTGTCGTAGGAAGTGCATGTGCGTTGACAGCACACGGGACGTACTTCTCTTGCGAGTGCGGGTCGCGGCGGCTGTGGCGCGGCCGTCGCTGCTGCTCCTGCTGCTGCTGTACACGACCGTTGCCACCTGTGCTGTCCATGCGGCGCAGCGCACTCTCTACCCCGCCGCTATCACTGCCTACCTGCTGCCTTCCCGTCTCTTCCACGTATGCAGCGGCGGCAGCGAGGGCATTTTCCTCCTCCGCCGCTGCCGCCTCCGCGTCGGCCCGGTCGTGCCGCAGCGCCTTCATCGTCAAGGCCAGCTCGTAGCCCATGTCCCACTCGAGCGCAAAGCACACAAACGCGAGCTCCTCCCGCGGCCGCTCCGCGTAGGACCACCCGCACACCACGTCGCTCAGCACGAAGCTCTCCACCACCGCTGCGACGTCCCGCTGGCGATCGAGGTAGGTGCGGGCGGTGATGAGCTGCGTCGTTGGCGCAGGTGCTGGGTGGATTGCTGCTGACGTACTGGGAGGGGTTCGCGCAGACACAGCCTTCACGTCCGCCGCCGTCACCGGCACGCCACACTCCAGCACGCTCAACGGCAGCTGCAGCGGCGACGTAGTAGCAGTGCTGGGCGTCGCGCTGTGCGTGACGTCGCTAGACGGCTGTAGAAGCGGCGAGAGAAGGAGCGCCGGCTTGCGGCCCCAACCCTCGGCCATGCGGATGGTGGCTTGCCTTTCCTTCCTTCGCCGCGTGTTGCTGCCCTGCGGGGGAGCGGAAGACGAGCGATGCGGCGGCCCCCTTCGTGTGTTGCGGGTGCCGTCGACGTCCACGTACTCCTTCAGCAGCGGAAACACCTGTGCAAAGATGACGCCGGAACGGCGGCTTTTGAGACCGCCAGGCCCCAGCACGGACGTGGGCGGAGGCGGGGGTACGGCCACGGCGGCGCTGCTCTGACTGACGTTGCTGCCCGCTGCGTTGTACAACACCCTGCCCTGCGCAGCCGCGTGATAGGCGGTCACGACGTCGCCCACAGGCGAACTGAACAGCGGAGACGAGGAGCTCGCACTCGTGCTTGGGCGGGGTCCCGTGCTGGCGGCACGCGGCTGGTAGAAATCACCAGCTGACGGCTTTGCGCGCGACGAAAGCGCAGATGGTGATCCTTCCTCATTGCGACCTATATCCGCGATCTGCAACGGCGAGCCGGCGTCTGCCGCGCCGGGCTGCTGCGGACTGCCAACGCTGCTCCCACTGTGTTCAACCGGAGTGACGCTGATCGGTGAGGTGGGCCGTCCACGGAGCCCCGCAAACGCGGTGGAAGCAACGACAGCAGGGGCGGGCACCTGTCGGCGACGTGCCGGGGGTGCCGCGGCGGGTGGGGAATGCGTGGCGATTTCCACGTTACTGCTGCCGGCACCCTCCTCGTCCACGCTGTCTCCTGCGAACGTCGTCGCCGCATCATTCGCATGCACGTCGACTGCCTCGGCAGGGTGGGGAGCTGCTGTGTGTGCGATGGACGCTGCACACGACTCCTGTACCGAGACGTGGTACTGATGCACACGTTCATGACGCGCGAAACCCAAAATGCGGGCGATCCACCCCGTGGCACCACGACCACGACCACCACCGGCGGTTGACCGGCTGCCCGCGCGTAACGGACTCGCTGCTGCCTCCACGACGTCTGCATCGTACTCGCTGCGCTCTCTTTCCTCACCGCCTGAGATGACACCGTCATCGCGACCTCCACCAACACAACCGGACCCCTGGCCGTGGGCTCCCTCGTCGCCGTCATCGAACGCACCGGTGGGGCCGGCGTACGAGCCGTGATGGTGACTTGCCTGCAGCAGCAGCGCATCGTTCACGTCATCGAGGCTCCACCCCTGCGCAGGTGGAGGGAGGGAAGGGGGAGGGGGAGGGGGGAAGAGAGGGGAGTGCGCGGACACACCCGTGCCGTGGGCTGCAGTCGTCATGGAGTTCGGTAAGGCGCCCCCAATCCCCACGTACGGCTGCAGCCCAAGTCGGGCGCCGAAGGAGGAGACGGAGGAGGCGGCGGAGAGGCGGTGTCTCAACATGCTGCGTCGCAGACTGGGCGGGGTCGAGTCGGAGGCCTGCGAGGAGCCCCCGCAGCCGTGAAAGCCACTCGTCTGCGTAAAAGGCGAGCGTGGACGGCGCGCCCGCATATCGTGCAGGGCCGCGAGTCCACTGACAATACCCGGGCTACTCGCGCCACCCGCGGGAAGTTGATAGCGCATCTCTGACCAAAGCTGGCGCAGCACCGCTTCTCGTGAAACCTGAATCGCCAGACGACGCAGCAGCTGACCAAACTCGCGGCGCATCATTGCGTTATATTGACGACGGAGGGTCGCGTTGGAGTTGCGAACTGTGAAGCTGTGTCCGAAGAGATCTGACACGATCGAAGAGGTGGGCAGCACAATGTAGGTGGCAAACATATCCGCGAATGGGTCGCGCTGGTAGGCGGGCAGCATCGCCAGGCAGTCCTTTTCTTCCGCGCGTGTCTTGCGGTGCTGCTCCGCGTAGTCATCGCGTGCTTTGCTCTCGCACTGCTGCGTGCGTCGTCTCCGTGGTCCTGACGAGCGGGATCGGTGTGGGCGCTGCGAGGACTTTCGGCGCGGCCGCAATGAGCGCTCGTAAGCCTCTCCAGCCGCCAACATCCCCTCCATAAGGCTGTTCAGGAAGCTCGTGCAGATCACCTCGCCGCTCTTGAAGATGGACACCAAGGTGAGCTCGTTTACCCAGATGAAGTCGTTCGCCTCGTTGCTGGTGCTGCCGACCACGCGCGCTCCAAGGTACTTGACGGCGCACACCGGGAAGAAGCCGTTCGCGGCGTCCCACACACTCAGATCGGAGTCCGTCGTCATGGCTGCCGTGGCGAACCACAGCTGGGAGTGGAGGAGGTCCACCCAGTTCGTGCAATCATCCTCACCCCCCTCCTCTTCGTCGTCTTTTGCCTCCTGCTGCTCCCCGTTCTCCATGGATCTCGAGGAGGGAGAGAAGTGCTGCGCCGCCCAGAGCTCCTCGGCGGAAGGTCGGAAGGCCATGTAGTGGTGTCGCTTCGGCTCCGTGAGCCGGCCCAGCGACGGCGGCCGCCAGCGCATGCGACTGACACAGGCATAGTTGTCAATGGGTGGCAGGTAGCTCTGCTCCGCGAGGAAGGGGCACGCACTCGCCGGGGAACCACTAGCGCCACCACCACTGTTGGTGCTTTCGTCCAGCGTAGCAGCAGTCAACGCGGCGGTGGTCATGAGCATGGGTGACCTGCGCACTCCCGCGCCGCCCACCGAAGCTGACACAGAAAGGACACCGTCGGGGCCGGTGCTGGGCGGGTCGACGCCGGGCAGCGCACCCGCCGTGTCGCCGGACACAACTCGCAGAAACGAAATACGTGTGTCGGGCTTCGTTTTCTCCTTGCGAAACGAGACCGCTAAGAGATCGGAGAAGAGGGGGTGGAAGGCGGCGGAGAGCCCAGGCCCGCTCATGTCGAAGACACGCATCGCCTCCACTTGACGGCGGTCGTACAGCAGCACTTGGCCTGTGTTGCCGGACTCCGTCACGACGATGATGACGTGCGGGTTCGACGGCGAGAAGACGAGATCACGCACCACCGAGCGGGTGTTGTGTGCGGGCGGCCGCAGGACGAGCTGCGGGGCGTAGACGCACATCCCTTCCGTCGGCACCTGCCACAGCTCGAAGTGGGTGGTGGGCGAGCTGAGGGCTAGGGTGTAGGGCTGATGCGGGTCCCACACGATCTTCTCTACCCGCATGTACGTAATATCAATATTCAACTCTATTAACTCCTTCGCAGCAGGTCCTTTGAGTTCGCGATAGACGCAAGGAAGGCTGCTCATTGTCGGAGCAGGCCCGGACTGGATGCCGCCGCTATTCGGTGTAGGGAGACTAATCTCGTGCGGCGTGCCACCATGCGAGGCCGACGCCGCACTGAAGGACGCGCCCCCTGCGAGAGAGGTGGACACCGGCGTGTACATACCAGACCGATCGCTCAGGCTTGCCGTCGAGGTGGCAGGCGTCATGCCCGCCAGCCCCCCGTCTAAGTTCGCCACCACCGCCATCGCCGTCGAGCCCCCACCGGCCGCCATCGTCGAGTTCAGCGTCTTCCCTTTGTACTGCGATCGCGTCCACTGCTGCGGCAGGTAGGTGCCATCCGCCTTGAACTGCAGCGCATCGAGAAATATGGTGACGGTGCGGGCGGGTTGAATGAAGGCGAGGGAGGCCTCCTCCGTGCTGGGGTACCAGGCGACGCTTTCCACCTTAATAAGACCGCCGAAGACGCCGGTGTTGCGCATAAGAAATGGGGCGGTACCCATGACGGGGGCGGGCGATGCAGCAGGCGAGGTGTGCTGCGGCTGCTCACCATCGAGGGGACACTGAAGAGGAGGGAACGAGGAATCCGCTGCCGCTGCCGCCGTCTTCTGCTGTTGCTGCTGCGTGCGCTTGTAACGCGCCGCGGCTGCCACGTCGTGGCCCACCATCGGTATCACCTCCACCACGTGAATCTGACGCGTGCTGCCGATGGCAAGGGCACGAAAGCCTGCGTGGTAGTCCAGACAGCTCAGCCCTTCACTTAACCGGAGGTGGTTCGAGAGGCCGGCGAGGGGCATGTTATTCGGCAACGTGCTGGCGATGGGGACTGCAGACGAGGGAGAGACGGTGGGCGACGCAGCCCCACTCGCCCGATCTGCTGCGGCGCGAGGCTGCTGCGGGGCGAAAAAGGGAGAGGCGACCTGCGCCAGGACGGGGCTCTGTGCGGCGCTGCTGTGCAGCGGTGAAAGACCGTAGGGCTGACGTAGGCGCGTGTTCGGACTGCGGCCGAGGGTGGGAAGGTTGCCTTTGCGTAGCCCAGCCCCAGCCCCACCGTCCCCTCCGGCTCCACCGTCATTCGCGGTGCCCTTTGCGCTTGACTTGGGCGCGGATGATGAGGTGGGGGACGCCTGCGACGTCGGACTTATGAACGCATCCGCCGTGGTGGTGGTGGTGGCGGCGGTGGTCGCGGAGGTCGGAGCCGTAGGGGAGCACCCTAAAACCGCAGATTCCGGGACAGCCTCGCCTTCCGCGTGCGCGAGGGTGGAGTCGCGGCCAGAGGCCCGTCGTATGCCTTTGCGGAGTGGAGCGGACATGTCTTATTCAAGTGGTAAGCTAGCAAAGACCCCACTAGAGTACCAAGTTCGGAAAACGAAAACAAAAAGAAAAACCGATACAAGAATCCAGACAACGGCAATAACAGCAGAAGGTGTGACTGCTCAATTCCGCAGCAGCATAATGTGGAGCAAGAAAGCTTACCCGCACACACCCACACACACGAAAGAGACGGTACGAGGAAAGAGAGGAGCTGGAGCGCTGAAGTGGGCGCGGCACGTACGGCGAATTTGAACGACCAACGGCAGAGCGAATATGTTTAGATGGGAGCTGATGAGCAAAGGAACAGTTGTATTTCTCAAGAAAGAAAAAATAGTTTCAAATGCCTGTTGTGGTTCGCTGCTTGTGCTGTCGCTGAGCCGACCATAAACGTTGTACTGAATGATAAAAAGAAACGTTTTCAAAGAAGAACATGCGACGGTGCCCCACGTGGGTTTCGTGATGCCGCAGACATAGAGAAGAGGAAACACGATAGAGTACACCGCGTAGTAAAATGGAGGCATCCGCGTATGCCACGACGTGGTGTACGCGAGAGAGGGAGTGAGAGAGAGAGAGAGCGTGAGAAGTTTGACTGTGCATTCATAGCGATTGGTGGAGGTCACCGACAGCATCAAAGCCAGGCTTCAGCCGGCGCTTCCGTACCTTTACAGCGATGCGGGGGAGAGAAGCCGACTTCGCTATGTATTTGTAAAAGTAATATAGGGAAACTCTCTTGTTGGAAAAAAACAAGAAATCAACAAAAACGGTCGTTGCCGGACTTTTCATAGCGATGAATTCTTCCCACTTTTGGGTTCGTATTTCTCCCCTCCCCTTGCTTTGGCGGCACCCACTTCTATTATTAAATCTAAGAACACCCCCCCAAAAAAAAGCTGTTACATCCAAACAAAGCTAAAGTGAACAAGAAGGAAGTTCGGGATGTTGGTGGCACAGGACTGCACTGCTCACCGGGTCGATTGCGCGAAGGCGATGGCGGAAGACAGACAGACAGAGAGAGAGAGAGAAACAGAGGGAGGGAAAAGGAGACAAGAAGAGTGAAGCACACTCTATGTAAAACAAAGTCAATCATTATCTTGACCTGCGTGAGATGCGCTTCACTTCTTTCCCTTTCCATTCTTCTTCTTCAGCGACTTCGCCACGATGCGCCTTGTTGGTTTCTTAGACTGTTGCACCCCCCTCGTACGGGCGGCGGGTCGCCTGCTTGCTGCCGCAGCAGAGGGTCGTACACGACTCTTCACAACAGCCCGCTTCCCTCTCTTCACCTTGCGGCGAGTTGCTGCTGCTGCGCCGTGGATTTTGGCGGCTGCGGTGCGTCCTACAACCCATCGCTTTCTACCGCCCGACAACGGCCTAACTCTTCGAACCGTGTGGTGCCATTGAGCCGATAAAGCGGGGCTCGACTTCGGGGCTCGGCGCCAGGTCCGCCGAGATGATTGCGCCGTTGCCTGCCTCGGCACCCCGTTCTTCTTCTTCTGCGCAGCGGACTTCGGATGCGGCTTCCTCTTGTTCTTACTTCGTGAGGCAGTTGCGGCTGCAGTTTTCCGGGAAGGCTTCTTTGTTGATGTCGTGGCGGATGCGACGGCTTTTTTTGGTGTAGCTGACCTTACCAATGACGTGCCTGGGTCCGCCTTCGCTGCTTCCACTGCTTCCGCTGCTGCTGCTGCTGCTGTGGCCATAGCCGAGGCTCCGGCTTTGGCTTCCGCGGCCTCCGCCTTCTCCTCAGGCGTCAGCATCAGCGCGTCGGTAGAGCCGAGGAAGTCGGTCGGATGCACGTAGCGGCTGCGCACCGGCGGCTCCTGCGGCACGACAAACGATACTGAAATACTCTTTAGCGAGACATCCTTGTCCTTCTCCCCTTCCGGGTCTGCGATGGCCTGTGAGGAGGCGGCAGCGGGACGGCGAGGACTTCCGCGTCGGCGTCGCTTTGAACCGGTCAGCCGCGTCGTCGTCTTCGACTTCTTCTTCGGCGGCGGCGGTTTGCTGCGGCTACGGGCGACGGCGGTGACAGCTTTCCTATGAAGACTGGGGGGTGGCGCGATCCGGCGGATCCTCGTCGCCGCGAAGGCAGCGAAGCAGCGACGCAACATCGTGGCCCAGAACAGCGCACCTACAATGGGAGAAGATCTAGATAGAGAGCGCTCTTTCTACAAGCACAACAACACACAGGAAAGAAACTACAACGCGGCGGTGAAGGGCTCAACAGCGAGAAAAGGCAAAAGGCCGTATAACTGTGTGGTTGGGTGTGGTTGAGGTGCTAACACAACAACACGGCGATTTGAACTCGGAAAGAAAAAACAAAGAACAACGAGAAAGATCTAGAAAACAGCATCTACACAAAACAAGAACAAACTTCTAAACAAATTACACGAGATTGCCTGCACAAATGAAGTTAATTCGGAATGATACAAATCTTACAGGAATGCCGTTCTACTCGGCGGACCATTTCGGTAGAGAAGAGGGAGAGAGGAGGGACGCTACGGAGCTGAAGGCTGGACGCTTGTGTGGGGCAGGTGGAACTGATTAGCCTCCTTGTTTTGTTTCTCTTCAATATATATGTTATTTAATGCAACACTATGAAAAGAAGAAGCGCATGTGAATGAGGCACACAAGAGAAAAAGGGCGAGAAGGGCGGAGGGGAAGAGAGGGCGTGAGACGTTAAAGATGAGAAAAGAAAAAAAAGGCCGGCTGCGACATCATCAGAAAACAAAAACAACACGATGCGAGAGGGAGAGCACAGACCTGTGAATTCTATTCCACGATGAAAGCAGTTTCTTTTTAAATGTCTTCGTCAATCAGTGAGGTCTGTGACATGCTTGATGGGAGAGGAGACTATTGGTGTTGTTCCTTCCGCCTTTGTCATCTGTCACACACACACACGCACACACGCATACGCCCATCCACACAACGCCAACGTAGTACGTTGTCACCGGGTGGTACCGTAACACGCCAAGCGAGTTTCTGCCTTCTTGAAGACATCGCGTATTTCTCATCGTTGCAAAAGGCTGTCCTTAGCAGCTTGTTTTTCTCGTTGTTTTGCAGCTGCGGCCGCAGCTCGCACAGTTCGACCATTGCCTACAACAGTACAAAATACCTCGAAAGAAAAGGAAGCTAATGCGTGTGTGTCAAGGACACTCTCGACGTGAAGTAAGTAAGTAATAAAAAAAAGCTGGAAACAGTTTGAAAAAGAAAGATAAAAGATATAAAGAGAATTGGGGAAAGAGAAAACAAGAAAGTCTATTATTAGAACATCGGACTATGAACATCGACAGAGGGAGTAAAAGTGAAGGGAGAACGAAAGCAAAAGAGAGTAACCACCACCACCACCACCAAGCAAAACACGCAACATCCGTGAAGCGTGAGACCTTATCAACCGAAAGGTCTACGAGGAGAAGAAGAAAAGAAAAGGAGAGGTGCAAAGGGATGAACATAAAACAGACATTAACAAAAGAATCGAAAATGAAAAAAACAAGAGGAAAAGTAGAAGAGAACAAAACTTATTCAAAACACACACACAAGAACAGGCGAGGCTCTTGTCTGCAACGATGTAGATGCGTGAAGTGCACCAAGCACATCTCCGGTAGGTGATTGAGCGCTTTTTGGACGATTCCCAGTGCTAAAGGGAATGAGAGAGAGAGAGAGAGAGAGAATAAAACAAAAATGTAGAAGAGAAGAAAAAGCGACGTATGTCGTGAACAGGCGAACAAACGCTGAAACATATTTTCCCTTTCCCCCATGTGCACACCTCCTATTCATCTACACACATATTCTAATCCCCACAAAGTTCGACGCGACCGATGCGGACGATATGACAACGAAGAAGTGCAGCGGTTCTAATAAAAAAAGAAAACAAAAAAAAACACTGAAGTCCACAAAAAGAAAGAGGTAATTATGATTGGCGTGAAAGATATATCACGATGTGTGAGAGAAATCCATATATGCACTTGCTGACAACAGTTTTACGGTTTCTTCTAAAGCTATTTTTCTCCTCCATTTTGTTTTTCCCCCGCTCGCGCCGACTACATCGCGATTGACTTCGACGTCAGCGGCTTCATAAAATGGGAAGGTGAACGCAGTCTGTAAAACACGCGATGCCGATAGACTGATTGCGCTTACTTCAAAAACGATTGTGCGCGCAATCCACTCTGCGCGGGGGAGAATGGAAGCATCAGAGTCCTTTTCCCCTACTCCCTTACTACGGAAGTGGAGACATTGGCACCTCTTCTTATCGTCTTCTTTCCTTTTCCAGTGTGTGTAAAAAGACGTGCTATCAAGGAGCTTTTGAATGTGGAACACTGAAGCACATACACACACACACGCACACAGCGTGTGAATGTAATAAGAAAGAAGAAGAAAGAGTTCGACACGCAAGCGAGCATCGACACCGACATCAGCAGCAGCAGCAGCGACAACAACAGACTCTCCCACAGACAGAGGGAGAGAGGGAGATACGAGGAATAACAGCATAGGTTGAATGCATGACCTTGCGAACATGAAACTGAAGCAGAAAAGGAAAAAAAGAAAGCAAGAAACAAAACACGTTGAGTACCTTAAAATTTAGAAGAGAAAATAATAATAATAGAAAAGAATGAAAATAGTCAAGGACATGGCCTGAAGTCATAAGACACACATGTTAAGAAAAGAAGAAAATGTACATGTATATATATATATATATATATATATATATATATACTACG
>NW_015438381.1:253723-277421 GCF_001293395.1 Leptomonas pyrrhocoris
TATATATATATATATATATATATATATATATATATACCGAAGGACAAACCTGGTAGTTCGATGAGTGACAGAGAGATACCCGTGCAAGAAATATATCTAGAACGAAGCGTCATTACGCTTGCATAAGGGGAAAAAAAAACAAACCTTTCAAAACAAACCCTGGAAAATAAACTGCTTTGACCGCTGCACACACACTCAACGGAATAGAGACACGACAGGATCCTCGAAGAAAACACACACACACACACACACACACACGAGAAACAGTGATCTACCCTGCTTCGCTTCAAAGGCTTCGAGTTCGTGATGCTTATGCGGTGCGAGCGAGTAACGATACAGCACGCAACATGACGGCATTCTTCTGTGCTGTGGTTTTCGTTCGAGGTACTTACGGTTTAGGAAAAAGAAGGGTGGCATGTAACTCGGGTATACGCTTTTTAGAAGGAAGAAGCGCGTCTACTGAAGTCCGCATACACGTCATAGGCGACTCTATTTCGTACTGTTAGGTCGATATAACATGAAGGGTGAATGGAGAAGAGAGCAAAAATAGAAAACAGAAGAAAAAACTCGAGCATTCAGCACCAGCGAGCTTTACGTGCTCGGTGCTACGCGTTTCACGCACTGCGAGAAAGCAACACATCATGCTGAGAGGAACAAGTAAGCAAAACGCGAACATGATCCGCGCCAACGGTGAGAGGAGGAATCTGTCAAAGATAAAAAAACAAACAAAAAAGCCTACGGCAGCTACAAAAAAAGCAAAACAACGAAAATCAGGCGGATCGAAGAAAAAAAAACCCCTCAAATACTTCTGATAGAAATAATCATCATAGTAAAAACGAAAACTCACGTGGAGACTCTACAGCGATGCAAGAAGAAGAACAACCAAAGAGAGAAAGAAAGGAGGCAGAACGAAACGAATCGTGGGGAACCGAGAAAAGAAATAGTCGAGAGTTAACGCACAATTTGGCAGGTGCCCACACGTATATACATGTGGTTTGCTGAGCAGACCGGTCCTTCACACACGCCGCATGAAGTGTCTGTATCGAGAAATAACAATAAAGCCTGAAAGAAAGGAAGAGAAATACACTATGAGGAATAAGAGTAATAATCAAATGATGTAGCCCAAGTCCGCCAACGAGCCTGCGGCAGCGGAAAGTCGCTTCACACCGCGACGCGTTATCGGGGCCGGCGCCGATGGGGTATCACAATTGCCCGTCTCCGCTGGCGGCGGCGGCGGCGGAGAAGATGGCCCTTTGTTGTGGTGCGTATCCTGCTCGTCATCGGAGAGGCTCTGCCCACTGTACGCGTAGAAGTCGTACGCCTCCGTCATCCACGCATCCCGCATATCGTCGTCGTTGTCCTTCGCGGTAGTGGTGGTGGTGAGGGCTGCTGCTGATCGCGTTGGTGTTTTTGTGGGGGCGGGGACGGGACGCGCTGACGAACCTCCAGCCCCCTTCTTTGCTGTTGCCGCTGCTGTTGCCACTGTGGTACCCGTGGCGGAGGGAACCGAAGCTGTCTTCCGCTGAGACGGTGAATGAGCGTTGGTGGTGGTGGTGGTGGTCGGTGGTCGAGGGGAGCTAAGACCGTGCAGCGCAACCGCGGAAGGCCTACCGGCGCTCGCCATCGTGGTGCGACACGCTGGCCGGCACGTTGCCGTGGTGCGCGTTGAGGTGAGTTGCGGGACGTAGTTGCTGGTGCTGCCGTCGCTGTGCTGCGATTCCGGGCTTGTCGAGCCGATGTTCGTCTCGGCTGACGCGGTGGGCGAGAGGCGGCGAACAGCACTGATGCGGCTGTCGGTGTTGCTAGCGCCGGTGGTATTCCTGTTCAACGCAGCCGAGTTGGGGACTGAAAGCAGAGGTAGGCTGGGGGTCCCCGTTCGCTTGCTGGGAAGCTTCGTCAGCCTTTCCATGTTGGCGTTGGCGGCGCTCGCGCCGGGGGCTGGCTGCGTGCTCGCTTGCCGGCCGCCGATGTTGCGACTTCCTGGTGCGACGGAGAGAGGTGTGGCGGAGGGGCTCGCTCGCGCGTGCACTGGCCGCGGCTGCTGCCGCCCTTGGCGAGACTCGCACCCGTCCTTTGCGATGCTCGACGGTGACATGTTCAGCGAGGTCGTGGCCGGACTCGCGCTCTGTGCCGCCGCCTCCGCTTTCTCCCCAGGGACGTCCGCGAGTCCGGTCGACGTGCTGCTCGTAAGACTGAGGAGGTTCGAACTCAGCTGCAAGGGGCCAGGGGAGGAGGATGGGAGGCCGGCACCTTTGGGTGACTCCGACGTTGTCGCACCGGCGCTCACAACACCTCGCGGCGCGTCTGCTGAGGTGCTGTTCTTCGCTAACCCCTCGGTGGACTTGACCGGGGCTCTCGTCGTATCCGCGGCTGCGGTCGAGGGTGTTTTTACTGGAAAAACAGACGGGGGATGCGCGGCGATGGGAGACACGGCATGCCGCGTGAGGCCGCTGAGCTTCTCGACGATTGGGCTGCCAGCGGGGTGGTCGCTGGGTGGGGTGGCAAGCTTCGGCGTGGTCTGCTTCGAGCTGCCAAGGTTCGCCCGAACGGCGCTTGCGATGGGCGGAGAGGTTCCACCTGCTGAGGAGACCGTCGCTTTACCGGTGCCGACAGCGGAAGTCGGTGGTGTTGCTGCTGCTGCGGGCGCGACACCGAGGCTAGCGCGAGACGACACCTTCACCTTCCCAAGGCCGGCCATTTTATCGGAAGGACTGGCGGCGAATGCTGACACGGCGGCGGCGGCCGCAGCGGCTCCCCAAGCGACATCGGTTGTGTGGGCGGGCAACGATGACGTGGTCGGTGATTTGATCGGCTTTTCGCCTTGTGCACCCGCCGCCGGGCCTTTGCGGATGCGCTTGAAAATGGAAACATGCTTGCCGGGGACGGAGGCATGCGGAAGGGGCTTGGGAGCGGCGCCGCTATTGTCGCAGTGCGATATTTCCACGGTGTTACTCATCAGCGGCTGTGCGGTGGGCGGCTTCTTGGGTGCCGGGACAGCAGCAGGAGCGGCGGTGGTGGATGCCGCTGGCGGCGCCTTTGTGGTGGGCGTGGGGGGCAGCTTGTTGGTATTCGACAGCGGACCTTCTTTGCTGGTGGGGCTGCTCTTCGTCTTTCCGTCATCGACGGGAGAGCGAGGCACGCGGGGCGAAGTTGACCCCGCCGGAGGTACCCGCCTTTCGTTGACGCCAGCAGGCGGGAGTTTGATGTCCTCTATCTTGACTTTGGCGGCCGCGCTGGCGCCGTCGTTGCTGCTCTTTTGCTGTTTTCCGTCGCGGTTGGGCTGCTGCTTGTGCACATTCGGAAGTGTCGGTGTCGTTGATGTTGTCTGCGGTGCCGTGGCTGCGTTGCTGTTCGGGCTGCTGCTTCCCGACACTGCCGCTGGTGCTGTTGCGGTGTTTGCCTTGATCGTGATCTTTGGGGGAGCGCGCTTACCCACCCCGACACGCTGTAGCCGATCCATCACACAGTCCGACGGGTCCGCGTCCCCGCGCTTGCGGTCTTTTGCCGCAGGATCGCTCGTCTCTTTTTCAGGGGTGTGCGTCTGCTGACTCGGGAGGTGATGCTGCAACGGGGAGGCTGGGTTGCCCGCCGCATACGGTGAGCCCTCGTCACGCAGCGCCAAAATGCTGTATTCCCTTCCTCGCGGGGGCGGCGGCGGACTGCGCTCCGACGGGGCTGGCATCTTGCCCTCCTCGTCGTGAGTGCCGTTGTGGCGCTCAATGATACTCATGTCCGCCATCATATAGGCCCGGTCGTCGATACCGGTGGAGTAGCTGCGCGTGGTGATGCTCGAGTTGAGGTTGAAGAGATGGCCGGCAGACTTGTGCGGCAGCACCTCGCCTCCCCCGGCGCCACTGAAGGGGTTGATGCCGTCGGTGCCGGGGCTCCTTCGCGCTTCCACCGGTGCTTTGGGAAGTGGCAGCGTGCCGTTCGCCGCCGTCACCTCGCCGCCCTCCGCGTGCTCCGCTTCATCGGGGATATCGCGAAATGCGCTGTACTCCAACGTGCTGCGACCTAGATTGTTCACATGGCCGAACGGGCGGTGGATCGTGCTGTACTCCACCTCATCGTCCTCGTCTTCCGAATCACTTTCCTCGTCGTCTGCTTCGTCTCCACTGCTGGAGCTACTGTCGCTTTCATCCTCGCCGTCGCTGCCACTGCCGTTGTTATCTTCCTCTTCATCCTCGCGCAGCGCGGTCGTGTGGCAGTTGTTGAAGTACGAGTACGCCCGTTGATCTCGCCCGCCTGCCTTCACCGGTGAAGCAACAGACTTTTTCTGTCCAGGGGGGACAACCTTCGTTGCTTCTGCGCTGTGCGCCGGCTCCGACGTGCTCAAGCGGAGGTGCGTGACTCCACCGATGCTGTACCCGCGATGGTCGACGGCGCTGCCGCTACCGCGTCGCCAGGCGAGGACGGCAGCGGCGGCTTTGTCGTCGTTCACCGTTGCGCCGCGGTCTTCGATTACAATGCTCGGAAGCTGCCCCCGCGGGTCTTCCCGATCCACCTGCATCGTCGAGTCACCCCGCTTAAAGCTCTCGGCGTTGTTCTCCGACTGGCTCATCCGTCTGCTTCGATCTGCCTCGTCTTGCAGAGGCGGCCGGTGCGGCGGTAAGACGTTGCCTCCGCCTGCGCTGGTGTCATTTGTGCCTGCCGGCGAAGTCGTCGTCGTAACAGCCCCTGTCGCTGTCGTGGCTGCTGACGTGGTTGACATCGGCGCTCCTCCGCTGCTGCTGCTGATGTTGTTGTGCGCTGCGTTGTCTCCCTTGCCGGCTGTCTGACGCCGCGGGGGAGGAATGCGCGGCATTCGCTGCACCCCCGCTGCGGCCTGGCCATTTTTCGCGCCTGGCGAACCAGCGGGGTGGAAGGCGCTGTTCGCCAGTTCCGTTACGTCACCTTCCTGCTGCTGCTGCTGTTGTTGTTGTGATTCATCGTTCTTCTCTTTGGAGGAGTAGGGGCGGTACGGCGTGCTCTCTAGACCTTTTCGCTTCCACCCCTCCTCGGTCCCCGCCAGCTGCGAGGAGCGGCACTGCTTGTTAGGACGGGTCTCCAGCGGCGCCTTCGCCTCCTCACCGCTGGCCCCCTCCCGACCGGACTCCGCCGACGGATACGGCTTACGCTGCGGATGGTCGTAGTAGGGCTGCTGAGGAGGGTTGCCGCCGTCCTCCTTTGGGTTTGCACCGAAGGCACCTTCACTTTCGTTGTGCTGGTTGCGTCGCTCTTCAAAGGCTGCCGCCCCGTCTTCTCCATCGTCCACCACCCCCGACGTCGTGCCGGTGCGCTGCAGCTCCTCCATCACGTTCGCGTGCTCGTCCTCTTTCTCTAAATCGATCCCGCGTGGGCTCTCAATGCGCTGCATTTCGTCCTTCACGTGCGACCACCAATCGTCCTTGCAGGGCGTACGCCCCGGTCTGGACTCCGCCCAGCCTGGACGCAGCTGCTGCTGCTGTTGCTGTTGCTGGATATTCATGTCGTTCATCGGCCGGCTCGTCGGGGCGTTAAAGCCGCCGCCGTACTGTAGCGGTGACTGCTGCTGCATCGGGTAGCCGCCCATATGCGGGGAATAGATCTGCTGCTGTGGCTGCTGCTGCTGACCCATGTAGTTTGTGTAGCCCGTGCCCTGGATGTTGGGGTTCTGGTCCATGACTGGGTACGTGCCGTGGATGCTTCTCCATTGACACCGCTGCTGCTGCTGCTGTTGCTGTTGATAAAACTGTTGTTGCTGGTGGTAGGTGGCCATCATGTTCGCATCCGGCCGTGGCCGGTATAAGCCCGGTGGGTAGGGGTACATAACGGAGAAGAACTCACAGACACACAACTGAACTAATCACGCAACCAGCGAAGAAAGCAAGGAAAACGGGAAACGAAGCAGCGCAGCCGTCACAAGCAGAGAAGAAGAAGACGAGTGTGGAGAGGGAGAAAGAGAAAGAGAAAGAGAAAGAGAATGCGGGGTAGCTGGGACACTAGACAGATACCGCTGTCAGGGTGACTGGGAGGAGTCAAAAACAATAATAGTAATAAGGTGTCTCTACAATGAGAAGTAATCTATTGAATCTTTATACATAAATCTGGCAGCCAAGAAACAGTAAAAAGAAAAGATGATATATAAGAGCAACTATGTATGTAAGTAACAGAGGAGAGAAAGAAGGCAGACGAAGCAGGCCGACAAACAGAACTCAAGGCTGAGGGTAATGTGGCGGACACCAAGTCACAGCTGCTCTGCGTGTGTACACAGGGTATACTTCAGAAGGGCGGAAAGGAAAAAAAATATATAGATGAACGTGTGTAGGTGTGTATGCACATAGGTAACGATGGGTACGGGGAAGCAGAGGTGATGTCCACCCCCAGTCAGGAAAACCAATTATAATGTGGTTACGACGGCCTACGGCTGGGAAGGAAAAGGGCAGAAGGAAAGAACGTCGATGTTGGGTTGCGCAGAGTAGCGGAGGGAAGGTACGCAAGAAGGAGTGAAAAAGAAAGGAGACGGGGAAGAGAGACAAAGAGAGAGAATACGTAAATAATAATAATAATAATAAACATGCCGATAAGGAAAGGACGTCACCAGATCGAACGTGTCAGAGACGCCAGCAGAGGTCTGGCGGCACATCGCTCTCCCCTCGATAGGGAGATTACCTTTGCGCACTACCGTAAAACGTAGACGCGCGCATCACACACTTTGAAAACAAAAAACAAAACAGAAAATGGGTTCGCTCGATCTTAGGGCCCGGCTGAGATGGCACTGCTCGTTAGACACCACCGCATTCTCTCTCTTATTTCTCCCCATTTGCTTTGGAGTTATTTTCGCACTGCATGCGCTTTTCGGCGTCGACGAGAAGCTCTACCTTTTGTAATCGCAAAAAAAAAAACTGCATCGAAGTACGGAAATCGAGAAAAACAAGAAAGAGACAATGTGAAGGAGAAGGGCGTACACGCTCCGGTGCGCGCACACACACGCACAGAGTCGACGGGTTGCACTGAGAAGAAGAAAAGAAAGACAGATGAAGCGTTACGTTAAGAGACGTAGCAGCCGTATAAGAGTCTAACGGTATTAGAGAAAAACCCAAGAATGAAGAACATGATAAGGGGTATATATATATATATATATAATGGCGCGCACATGGTTATCTTCCATCGTTCCAGTTTAAAAAGGGCAATACATGCTAGCGCACTTCACTTCAACCCTTTTTGAGGCGTTCCCGCGACGAGCTGTTGTTGTGAGAGGCTCTCTTCTCACACACACACACACGCACACATGTGTTTGAAGCTGCGTGGCAACTGTGTTGTCCACTTCCACTGCGTGGTCGTAGCGCGTCAGGGATGTGACACCAACAGCGCGTAATGAAATTTTTTTGTATCCGTCTGTCAAGTTCATCTCCGAGAGAGAGGGAGAGAAAGGATCATGCGATACGACACAACAAGAAGGCGTTCACAAGTAATCGTAGTACGCTGGAGACACACGTATAAAGGCTGATAACAATTACATGAACACACACATCAGCACCAAAAAAAGGGTAGACGTAGAAAGGCGACGACCTTCTGTTGTGCATGTGTGTGCTATTCTAGACGTGCTGTGCTGCAGCTCCGCGTGTTTCCCCGGATACACAATGGCAGAGAAAGAAGGAAAGAGATAGATAATAATAAATCCAACGCATACACTCCCCAAAATGAAGCTAGTAGTACACCGTCCTTGTGCCGCGGAGAAGTGAAGGGGTGAAAACGACGGAAAGGGAGAAGGCGGCATCAGCGGGGCTACTCGATCGACTGATGAGCGCCATCTGAGGAATGTGGAGGGGAAGGAGAGGAGGGGGGGGGGGAAGGAGTGAGGAACCAAAGAGAATACCAAAAGAGTGAAATGGATTATTGAAAATGAGACAGAAAAACAAGCCCTAAAATAAACGGTAAAGGGGGGAGGGTGAGAGGGAGGAGGGGGGATAACTGAAAAACAGCAACAACAAAGGGTTGTTGTTCTTCGTGGAAGGAGGAAAACAAAAAAAAACCCAATGCACGAACAGCCACCTCGGACGACGATCCTGCGACGAGAAGGGGGCTAAAAGGGTTGTCGTTGTCGTTCACAAGCCTTATGCCCGAGAAGGTGAAAGAAAGCGAGGCGTCAGAGATCGTCTCCACGTCCATTTACACCTCGATGAAATAATAATACTAAATAAAAACAACAGCATCTACGAGTTCCCTCTCGTTTTTATTTGTCTTCTTCTATTGGGGCTCACAGGTCACGAAACAACTCAGACACGAGGGAGACGAGGTCACTGCACCCGTGCCACTCGCATCTGTTGTCTTGAGCTGGTAGGGGAGGGGGGGGGGGTAACAAAGAAAGAAGGAAAAAAAAACCAGCGACAACCAAAAAATAATACTAGTAGCATAAATTAAAAAAAGAAAACGGGGCACAACGTGTCCATAGCCCTTACATGTCTCGACGTCACGGAGCAATGATAACACACAAACAGACACACAGAGCTGGCGACTGTCGCTAATGGTCAATGTGAAAGCAATGAATTTCATAGCGGAAGAAAGTACCTAAACTTAGTGTTTTGATGCAGCTGCGTAGTTTCGATTATTGCTGTCAGCTTGCAGGAATACACTGACAGAGGAGGGAGGGGAGGGAGGGATCATTACCAGCGGCTGCTGTAGGCAGGCTAAATAGGAGGGAGATCTAAAAAACAATAATAATAGGAAAGTACACGGGGTGCATCCAGTGGTCGACGCAAAACAGCATGAAAAACACTCACGCGACAAATCGCACTCGTCGAGAAGCTGCGGCGTCCCAATGGCCGGCAGCAATTACAAGAAACAAAAAGGAGGAGGAGGAGGAGGGGGGGGGAGACAGAGCCCGACAAAGACAAGAAAGAAAACAGCAATAAACTTTCTGTTTCCATTCTAAAACAAACAAACGGATGGTGAACTGCGAAGTTGAGTGCGTTCTCCCCGCACTACAAACAAAAAACACCCAAACATAAGAGAGCAGCAAATCGTTCTCGCCCATTCAAAGAAAGAAAACTGACGCCCATAACGGTTTTTGGCTCCGCATTGCAACTCGACAAAGCGTGTCACTTCAGGAATGGGAATGCCAGGAAATAATAATAAATAATAAAAGAGGTGGGGGAGGAGCACAGAGGAAAGGAGAAAAAAAACGTAAGCGCCGTGAGCGCTTAGAGTATCAGTCGTCTAAACCTGACAGCAGCTCAGTACTCGCACCGACCGGGCACACCGGAAGCTGCGCTGCAGGTTTCAAGAAAGGTGAATTCGGGAGAGAGGAGGGGAGGGGAAGGGGAGGGGAGGGGAAGGGGAGGAAGAAGAAGAAAGAGTGAGAGAGAACGAATCCATATATATATATATTCAGGAGAACACATATAAATGGGGGTTGGGGTGAGGGGAGTAAACGAACTTCAGATGGTGAGCAGCACACTCCCCTGGACTCACGCGTACACCTCGAAGAACACAAAAAAAATATCGGAAGACGATGCGGCAAGCAAGAGAAAGAGAAAGAGTTTACTTAAAGTGACATGGAGTTTGGGATCCCCAGTAGAAGAGCCCACACTCCACACGCATTCATACTCACAAAACAAAACACACACACACACACACAAAGAAAAAAGGGAGAAGAAGGGAGACGAGATAAAAAGAAAAAAATGCGTTGAGGACACGTCCAAATACGAAAACCGACCGTCTACGTCTTCGCCCCACTTGTTTTTTTACAGCGTGAAAGAGACAGATCATATATATATATATATGTATACATGTGTCTATCTCACGGAGAAGGACAGCAAAAGAAAGATGTGGTCCCTCAACAACGAAGCAAATGAAGAGAAGAAGGAACCTTCTTTGACGCAGCTGGAGTGCCCAGTAGAAAAATGGCCGATAGAACAGAACGGTTCTGTCGACACCTTTGCAAAACGGCAACATGCAAAGAATAACGGCTAACGAGTAAGCAGTTGAACATCCTCCCTGGAGAAGTACTAATAAAAATATTAAAGAGAGGAGGAGAAGTTGGGGGAAAGGATAAAGAAGGCAAAAGGAGGAGGAGCTCCGCCGTACGCACCGAGCGAGAGAAAGAGTTTGTGTGTGTGTGTGTGTGAAAGAAAGAAAGAAAGGGAAAAGCGGCGCACACGTGCAACCACCATGGAAGGTCGTGATCGCGTACACATCAAACATGCCATTTCACGGGGAGGGGAGGGGGGGGGGAACAAAAGGGTTAGGGTGTAAGGATTTGATACATGGCGGGGGAGGAAGAGAGGAAGAATCTGTTGACATCGCAAACACGCAAAAGGCAAAAAACAAAAACGTGAACGACGTGGGAGTTGCATTGCAGAAGTTGAAACACCGCCACCAACAACACAGCGAAGCAGATTTCATACAGAGAAGAAAAAAACTATATAAGGCGATCGGATTACACACACAAAGCCGTACCCACAAAAGAGGCTCATCTCTGGAGAGAAGAAGAAGCAAAAGCCCCTGTACGACACTTCCGCCAAATTTCAGAGAGAAAGTAAAACGAGTAATAAAGGTGTTCCTTCTGTTCTGGAGACCGTGGCAGAAAACACCAGCGTCCTTCCTAAAAATAATAACAGTAGTAAGAATAAGTAACAGATTGTGCGCACTTGACGGTGCGCTAGTAAAAAAGAGAACACAGATAGATTTGGAAAAGTGCGAGCATCAATGACAGAACACGGAGGAGGAAGAAGGAAAATATAAAAAAAGGAAACAGCAAGAAACGCGAAGAAGTAGTACCAACATCTCTTTCCGTCGGCTTTCCACCGCTCTTCTGCTCCGCTTAGCGGTGGTGGCAGTGATGCACCGTCAAGACGGAGGAGCTCACGTGCTCGCTATAACCGGACTGGTGTGTGTTGCGGGCAATGAGGCTGCGGGGGAGGATCGGCACGGGCCTGTCTTTCCACTCCAGTGATGCCTGTGACGGATCGTAAGACGAGTCATTCGGCGAGGTTTGCAGGACGGATGCGTCGTCGCTGACGACGGAGACCCCTTGCGGGTAGTGGGGAGGCGGCGGGGTAGGCGGGTCTCCAACTGTCGTGGTCGCCATCTGCTTAGTTGGAATACTTTCTCGTACCGTCTGAGGCGTCGGTCTGCTCTGATGGACCTTATTCGCATGATTCTCACGCCGCTGCTGCTGCTGCTGCTGCTCACGCGACGACATGCGCTGACGCAGCATCGGTATCGAGTCCACCACACCGACGCCCCGCTGAGACGGCGCATCGCACGACGGCAAAAGGACGGCCGCTGGTTGGATGGCTGCGGTGGCGGGCGGCGCGATCGGCGACTTTTGCTTCGGTTTCGGCGCGGTACACACACGAGGCGCGATGACGGCGGTGCCTGGCCCGGCCAGCGCACCCGCCAGGCCTAACTTCGACTTCTTTGAAAACTTCTTGCTCGGCGTTGGCGCGGTGTCGGTGAACGCCGGGGCAGCGGCTTTGATTGCCGTCGGCAGAGACACAGGGGTGATGTGCGACGGGTAGCGCTTGAGGTTGGGCTGATCGGCGCGAGGGGAGGTCGCGCCGAGCGAGATGTGGAACGGCGTCACCGACGATGCCGCTGCGTCGGCTGCATCATCGTTGTTCTGCACCATCACCGCGTCCGCTGCGACGGGGCGAGACACAGAGGCGAAGCGCTGGGACGAAGGCGGCGGTCGCGGGTGCACGTAAATGCACGCGTTGTTCGGCACGACCGACGACGACGCTTCCTCCGTGTTGGCTCGGTGGCGTTCCTGCGAGGGAGAGGCGGGCGAGGCGGAGAGTGTCTCCGCAAACGACGCGGCCATGAGGTCATACTCCCTCCCAATATCCCTTGTCAGCTCACGCAGGTTCGCACGAGTATCGTACCCCTCCTCGTCCTTAGTCGCCATTTCAGACTCCTGCCGTGCCGCTTTGGGCGCGATCTCCTCTCGAGCGTCAGCGGCAGTGGGTGTGAGGGCTGCATCAGCGGGGAGTGACGGGCGACGCGTCCTGCACGCCGCTGAGCTGGACTGCCGAGGTGGGGCGGACGGAGCTAGCGGTATCGCACGCCTCGCCGTTGCTGGTGTGCGTGGGTTGGCCTCAACGATGGTGTCCACCGTCGCAACGCTCTCGTGGAGCGAGGGTTGGCCGTTCGTGTTTCGCATCGTCAGTGAGTCCACCAAGCTGAGCGCAGCGGGTTCCTCCTGTTCTCCCCCTCCCCCTTCGGTGCTGTGAACGCCATCGCTATTCGACTCCAGACGTGCGATCGCCGTCGCCGAAAGCGGAGAGGCACCGGCGTGAGGGGCGGCGCAGAGGCGGGCTTCGTAGACGGCGTGCTGCGCGTGTGGGTGCACCGTGCGCGTGCTGCACACCATGGAGGACGTCTTCGTTCTTTTAAGAAAAAGGCGGCGCCCCACACAATGCGCATCGCACCTGGACGAAGAAAGCGGACTGCGTGGCCCTCGCTCACCAGCCTGCACAGCGGAATGCATGGAAGGGTCGGAAAAGCTGTTCCGCGAAAGCGAGTGCTGGACGCGCGAGGAGGATTGGAGAATGGAGCTGTGCAGCGTAGAGACCCTTGTGGCCATCACCTGCCCGCTGCGCAGCGTGGAGGGTGCGTGCTTCGATGCGGGCGCTTTCAACGACCGCGGCGCGGCACCACGAGACAGGGCGATGGGCCGCAGGCGTCGCAGCAGACGGCGCAAGGCAACCACCGTTGGCACGACCTGAATCTCCGGCTCCGTGCACCGTTCGGCCCGCGCTTGTGGCGCAGTTACGTCGACGGTGCGCATGGACGATGACTGCGATGACGTCGGATCGTCCGCAACCGGTGCAGGTCGTGGCGGTACTGCTTTCCGTTTTTGCCTTCCGTGAATCCGTGCGAGGGGCGTCATGTATTCCGCATTCGACTGCGGGGGAAGGAGGGGCTGCGGTTGTGTGTGCACCGCGTCTGTTTTGCTGTGGTGATTGGTACCGCTGAGTAGGTGAAGGCGGACGACTGGGAAGGTGGCGGGCCGAGTTGGTGGCGGTGCAGGGGAATGACGCCCCCACACACGTGGCAGCTCATCAAGGCGCTCCTCTTCCGGCTGGCGCTGTTCCGGCACATCGTTTGGCCTCTCAGGGAGAGACGGAAATGAAGAAGCCGCCCCTCCCTGCCCAACAGACGCGAGCAACGGCTGGAAGTAGTAGTAGTTACCTTTTCCATCCGACTCTAGCAAACCCAGCGGGGAGCAGAGAGGGGCGGAGAAGCTACCGTGCCGGACCGCCGTCGCGATAGGCTGCGAAGGGGGTGCCGTCGACGGGGCGGTCATCATCGTCGCCGCCGTCGTCATCTCCATACGGTGTTGCTCCGTTGGCGATGGTTGCTGTATAGGCTGTGCTGGTGTGCGTTGCTCAGAAAAGCTCTCCACCAACAGCCGAATGCTAGACGCGGTGGTGCCTGTGCTGCTGCTGTTGTCGTGGTAGGTCGCTGTACCGCCCCTGTGGTGTTTTGTGCTGGCGTCCTTTGCCTCCGCGGTGGCCTTGCTTCGGTCGCTCGCACCGCCGCCGTGCACGTCGGCGTCCACGTTTATTGGATTAGGGGACGTGGCGAATTCGTAGAAGACTTCGGTCAGTGACACGCTGCGCTGCAGCTCGGAGGAGGTCAGGGAGGTGCTGGAGGCGCCTGCCGCAGCAGCCGGGCCGAGGCCAATCTCGTAATCGGTGGTACTCATGCTCTCGGCGCGGGCCAGCGTGAGATCGGCCGTTGCATCACCGGCAGGTCCGTGTGAATGGGTGGTGGTGGTGGCGGCGGCACCGCTCTTGTTGGCGCTCATCAGTCGGGTCGTGGAGGGGGAGGGCCTGCGCGAATGAAGCCCGTGGGAAGTGGTTTTAGAGTCGCTGTTGGACAGCCAGGTGAGAGTGCTAGAGAGGCTATACAGCGACATCTCCACTTCAATAGATAAGAAATCCAACGGTAGAAAACAACAAAAAAGAAGGTGAAGACAACAACGATAAGAAAAGGAGAATTAAAAGAAAAAGGCAAAGTAAGACGCGATCGGCAACGGCAACACGCAGCTGCACCCGGTAAGAGAAATGCCAGGCACAGAAAGAGAGCGATCCCGATAAGAAGGTGGAAGAAAGAGTAAAGCAGCCCGCAATCAACAACCATAAGCAAATAAAACGGAAGCAAGGAAGGAAAATTCTGGAAGGAGCCGATGGGGAGGAGGAAGAGGAGGAGGAAGAGGAGGAGGAAGAGGTCGCTGATGCCGTACAGGGAGAAGGAAGGGAGAGGGAGGGAGGGAGCTGCTGTGAATACTGGCGAGCTGCACGAGTACACGGGAGAGGAACAAACGGACACACATACAAACAAACGAAGAAACACACCGAAACGGAAAAAAGGGAAAAGAGCAAGAGGAGGAGCTCCAACACAAGATTCGGGGGTGAAAGATAATACAATAGAGAAAGACTGTATATGTATATATATGTATATACGGGGAAACAAAAAAGAATACTGCCAAACGATGGAATAACACAAGCTAATACTAATAATGAAAAAGGGATAAGCAATATCTGAAAGAATAGGGAGTACGCACGCAGGCAACGAGAGAGAGAGAAAGGGAGAGAAAGAAAAGAAAACAGGCGATTATTTTTAGTGTGCTTCGTGGGCAATTATTATAACGGCTCTTACGCTAATTGTACTCCACAACACTACGGTGAGGACGAAAATAATAATAATAATAAGAAGTAACAAACAACAAGAAGATGATAGTTTTATAAAGTTGCAGTGCACCCGCTCACGTAAACAACAAACGAGATCTTTTTTTCTTTATGAGAAGAAGGGAGAGGAAGAAGAAAAAGGACAGGCGGTTGATATCCACGATCTTTTTCTTCTCTTGGTTGGCGATCGCGGTGTTCACGCCTCCACACGGTGGTAGGGAGGGAGCAGCGTCAACGGCTGGAGAAAGTAATAATAATAATAATCAAAACCAAAAGAAAAAGGCGATGATACGTACCAACTTGTTATTCGGCAACGGCAAACCCGGCGTTTCAGCGAGAAGGCGGCAATGCCAAATGCCGTGGTGTGAGTAATAACACCAACAATAATAACAAGAGCTATAAGAATAAAAATAAAAACAAAATGACAGCAAGACGAGAAAAATGGCAGAGACAGTAGTGGAAAGAGGTGAACAATGATGCAGTATATTTCTTTTTAGTAAAGCGGGCACAGAGAAAGAAAGGACCAACAAGAGAGGCGCCGTGACAAGACGTCGCTTGCGTAAAAACAAACAAACAACACAACACAAAATGAATGGAGCAGCACCCAACAACAGTTAGAAGCAACAACAACCTCCACAATGGAAACAACCGTGAAAGACACGAAAGCAAAGACTGGAAAGCACAGTGGAGCGGTGGAATGAAACGTATACGTACACGGAGAAGAAGGAAATGAGTAGGTAGAAAGAATACAGTACAAAGCAATAAAAAAAAAAGGAAAGGGCCGGTAAGCGATTCACGCCCACACGCGGCTAGACGTACAACAGAGAAAAAAAGTATATATATTAGAAGAACAATGATTTATAACAATAGTAATAAGCAAAGAAAAAAGAGTGAGGAGAAGAGGGGGGGGGGGCGGGACAGCCAGCGTGAAAGCAAGCAAACACACACACACACACAAGAAAAGAAACGCTGGGGGAGTATGTACGCCTCTTATTCTTCTCTACTGAAGAGTGCGTGTGGGTGTGGGCAGTCGATAACAGCCACACACACACTCAACTACACACATACACACACAGAGTAAGGAACGGGCGCTGGCCAATTAGCTGGAAACGTTTAACGGAACACACTTCGCCGTCGACTGTGAAGGCGCGTTTGTGAGGGGTGTGTGAGGCGGAAAGATGAGCTCATGAGAGAAGTCAAGCTCCCAAGAAGATGTATGAGGACCAGCGTGAAAGCACCAGTTGGCGAAAAGGTAAAGGGCACAACTCCATGCCAGCCCACGCATGACGTGTAGGAGGTAGCATTCCGACCCCAGGAGAGACCGCAATGAGGACGGTAGCGGCAGAGTACGTAGCGTGTGATGCGACGGCACCGTCGCAGGCGTTTGAAGAAGAAGCGAAAGGAAAAGAGGCAAGGAAGGAAATGGGGAGACGGAGAGGAGCAACAAAGTGAAAGGAAAAAGAAGGAGTAGAGTTCTGCAGCGTACGCGGCAAGAACCTGCGCGTACGAGAGAAAGAGAGCCAAAGGAGGTCCACACGGGGGAAACCTCCAAGACATATGCGGTACGCAGACGCAAACAGCAGCAAATTACTGATTTCATTGCTTTTGCTACAATTTTTAGGCGCGTACATGTATGACTCAGCTACGCACCAAGGAAGTGGTTGCCCTCCGAAAGGAGATCGTGTAGCATCTCAAAAGGTAAGAGGCATCCTTTTTCTTTGTCCCTGGAAAACTAAACATCAGCAAAAAGTGAAGGTAGATGCGCGTCTCTTCCAATGACCTTCTACCAATAAGAAGAACAGAAAAAAAACCTGTGTCTCATTTCTCTGTGCGCGCATCGCCCTCCCCTCTCCCCCACACAAACACATCAACGTGCCACAGAGCGCCCTCTATCTGGGCTTTCGAAAAAGGGGGAGGCGGCGAAAACACGCGCCCACGCAGAACAAAAAGAACGGAGACCAGAAAAGCCAGAGGTCCAACTCACTTGGCGCGCCCCTGCAAAAACAAACACCAGCACCCGAAATGCACATCCTCGAAGACACGTTACACCGTACAGGTTTGTCGCAGCGAATACGATGATGACAAGCGAAAAGAGAAAAGCAAGAGAGATAAGAAGCGGAGGGGGTTGGTTGTTTCCACAAGTAACGAAAGGGCAGCTTCAAAGTAAAACCGAAGGAGAAATGATAATAATAATAAACAAGGAACAATGCGCTGTTCACATAGCACCAGAACAGAGGCAACAGACGATGAATTGCAGAAAAGAAAAAAAAAAGAGCATACAGAAGAGGGAAATAAAGAAAAGAAGAGAAAAGAAAAAGCCGCTCGTGTTCGTTTCACAGGTGAGAAGCAGGAAATGGCGGGTTTTTGTTTTAAGACTAAACAAAAGAAGACCTGATAACACTAAAGATCGCGTTGTCGTTTTTTTTTTTGGGGGGGGGGGTTGTTGTTCCCACAACCCGAGAACAAAAAAGAAAAGAGAAAAATGGGAAGAGGGGAGAGCAGCACTTGTGCGAGCTACTTTTTTTTGTCTTTTTCGGATCTTCTACATCGATGCCCTTGAGCACTGACTGTTGCCATATCAGAGCTTTACGTGTTTGCTTTTCTTTCATTGATACAAGGAAAGAGTGGTGACCGTTAATGACAGACGCGTCTGGGAACATGAAAAGATACATATATATATATATATGTACAAGATATTAGATAATGTAGGATGTGCCGGTGTGTACACATACAAAGTCCGCGCTGCGCCTTTTCCTCTTTTTTTTTTTTTTAGATACAAACATCCCCCACAGCCATCTCTGCGAAACCTTCCCCTTCACGCATCTCAGACAGGTGCCGCAGTGCATGATGTAAAGGAACGGAAGCGAAAAGGCTTTGATGCAGCCAATGTGGGAGCAAAAGGAGAAAGAAAAAAGACGACACTCACGTCCGCAGCTGAAGAGAAAGGAAAAACGACGTTAAAAAAAAAAACATTATAAGGAAAGCCGCTGTGAACACTCCGGTGCATTCCTCTTCTCCCCATGCGTATCTTGCCGCAGTGAACCTCAACAGGTGGTGGTGGTCGGCATACGAGATAGAACACAAGAGAGGTACAGGCGAATGTAGCGCAAGCCCCAATGCTGCGTCGAAAAGAGGAGGAGAAAGAAGCAGCAGCAGCAGACGCGAGAGCGGGGGAGATGAATGGAAAAAAACAAACTAACACAAAGAAACAAAACAAAAGAACCAAAGGTAGATGATATCCACATCCGGGGGCGTGGTGTACGCTTCAACAACTCCGTACACCTTCGGTGGGCACGCAGAAAGAAAGGTAAAATCAATACATATATATTGATGGGCCGATGCGCACAGGGAAACGGACTCAAACCAACAAGAACACAGGTAAATAACATAAAACAAACAAACAAACAAAAGAAGATGCACATGCAACCACGACCTGCAGCTGAGGAACAACGAAACAACAACCACCACCACCGCCACCACCACAACAGGAAAGAGCGAAGATAACTTCTTCGAAAATGTGAATTCTAAAACGATGTCGAGAAGCGATAGCAGCCGCAACAACAAATAATAATAACAATAAGAATAAAGAACGAGAAGAGCTGAACAACACGATCCATCGTACTTCGGTGGTGCAGTAAGAACACTACCGCCGCCACGGCGGCAGCAGCAGCAGCAGCAGCGCCAGAAACCCGTCACGCGACGTCAACAACAACAACAATGGGAAGGAATAGTCAATAAAGTACTCAGGCACATTTGCGACGCACTAGTCAGCTTGTAATTCTGGTCGTTCAACGGCGCGTCCTCTCGCCCCAGCCGTAAATACCGCACCCTCGTGGACTCCGGCGAGGTGCTGCCCTTCTCGAAAGAGAAAAAACCAAAAAACCACGCACCTGTGTGATCTGCCGTTTTTGGATGGGGCCCATGGACGAGTGGTACCTTCCTCTCCAGTGTGGGTACTTCCCCCCTCTCCCCCCCCCGACCCCCTCAACTGCCACAGGGACCTGCTGTCATGCTATCGCACCGGCACCCGTCGTGTTGTTATCATCGCCGTGGTCCTTGGGCGGTCCACGAGCTCGGAGCGTTGGTGGGCGATGTGGCGGAAGCTATTCGACGGCCGTCCGGATGCGACTGTGGGATGAGCGACCAAGGTCGGCTTGCCGCGGTCGGCGGTGAGATGCGCGGGGCAAGACTGGATGGGCGGCTGTTGTAGTCTCCCGTACTCATGGAGGTGCCAGCTGGTGACACTGTCGATGTACGCGCGCCGTTACTGTTGCTATTATCGTTGGCGGACAGGGAGGGAAATACAGCTGGGTTGCGATTCTGTGGGTTGCCGTGCGCGGCGGACGTGGCCGGAGCGGCGTACGTCAGCGTGCTGAAGTCCAGCGGCGACTCTGTGGGTCCGCGGTGGGCATGGGCGCCGGGCATCGCCATCGTGTACTCCGCCGGCGACGCCGTGCTCTCTCTCTTGCTGCTGCTGCTGTGGTGCTGGTTGCTTTTGCCGTTGGCGGAGGTCGGGGAGGGGGTGGTGCTGCGGGGGGCTGGTCTTCGCACGGGCGCCGGGCAACGCACGGACCCCAACCGCCGCCGCCGCGACGGCCTCCTCCGCGGGGGAGTACAGAAACCGTGCATCACGCAGGTGGAAAGAGCTCCCGTAGACCGACATGTCACCCGCACCGCCGTCGTAGCTGTTCGTGCTCACGTTGTAGCTCCCCCGCCGCTGCTGCTGTGGCGGTTGCTGCGGTTGTGCTCCACCGTGCGGTGACTCCGCGTTGGCGCGTGTGTCGGTTGCGGTCTGCTTCGCTTGCTTCTTATCCCGTAGCACACTCGCAGCGCAGGCGCCACTGCCCGACGGGGGCCGCGCCATCAGCGGCCCTTTGTCGTGCGCGGTGGCCGACGACACCGTCGGGGAGGCGGCGGTAGAGCTGGAAACGTGTTTGGGAGGGGCAGGCGGGGCCACAGCGCCTGGTCGATCACCTGTGCTGCCGCCACGTCCACTGTACACCGGCGACGACGTGCTATTGTTCTTGCTGGTGCCTCCAGGCCGGTGGAGGGGCGTCAGCGGGGCCATCGCGGTCGTCATCGCTACGACGCTCGCTTCGTTCGCATCGTGCGGAAACCAAAGACTGCCGCCGGGCCCGTTCATCATGGAGCTGTTCATGAAGTCGTACCGCCCCGCGTCTCCCCCGACCACGACGTTGCGGCCGAGAGACGCGTCGGGGACGACGGACATGGAAGTATCCGGTGGCAGTGCCCGGCCACCACCACCGCGCGGCGACGACCGCGTGCCACGGGTGGGGGCCTGCGTGGTGGTGTCACCCCGCGGCGTGCGATCGCCGTCTGCCTCCCAGCCACCGTTGTCTTCTCCCTCCTCTCCCCTCGCGACCTCGTCGACGTCGCTGTCGGTGCTGGAGGAGGCGTCGCTGCGGGAGTCGCTGTCCGAGTCCGTGCTCGAGTCTGCGTCGTTGTCGCTGCTGTCGTCCGACGAGCTGGAGTCCACGTCTTCTCTCCCCGCCGCCGCCGCCACAGGCTTGTTCGGCGGTGGCGAGGGCTTCGTGTGGGTCTGCGGCGTGCGCTGACGTAGCGGTGGAGACGGAGGGGCCATGTGGGCGGTAGGCGACGTCATCCCCTTCCTCGACGCTGCTCCATTCGGCTGCTGCGGAGCGGACGGGGAGGGAAGGGGAGGCTGTAAGGCCGCCAACTCCCCGCCGGCAAAGTAGAAAGACGGCGAGTCAGCGGACTCGTAGCGGCGACGCTCCTGCCGGACCCGCTCCTTGCGCACTCGGGCCTCGCGGGCCGCCATGGTCGCCGCGTCGTACACCGGCGGCTTCCCACCCGCCACGTCATCGCTGCTGTCGTCGCACTCGAGGCAGTTTGCGCTGTCAGAGCTGCTCGTGTCGTCGTCCACGTCGTCCGGTAAACACGGGGAGTTCACCACGCGCGCGCTGAGCAGCATGTCCGGCTCGCACCACGCCTTCGTGATCAACAGAATACTGCCGTCATCGAAGAGGTTCGAGCGGCGGGCGGTGCGCGCCTTATACGCCTTCTCCGCGTCCCCTGCGGCGCCGTTTTCCAGCTCCAGCTCTCGACGCTTGCGGGAGGCTTCGATGCCCAAAGTGCCAATCGGTCCGTAGAAGGAGTTGTGCAGCGGAGACACACCACGCTGCGGCGAACCAGGCGATGGGGTGTTGTAGTACATATCATAGCCGCTATGCACGGCCCCAACCACACTCAGCGCGGCGGTCATTCGACTCTCGTCGCGCTGCTGCTCCTGCAGCGGCGGTGCAGCTGCGTTGTTCTCGTTGGGTGCCGTGTGCGGTGGAGTTGTCTGTGGGGAAACAGGGACGTTGTAGTGGTCTAAGGTATAAAACGGAGAGCGCCGCTGCTGCTGCTGCTGCTGCTGCTGTTGCTGCTGCTGCGGTGGACCGGGCTGCGCGCGTCGGAACGCCATAAAAGGGTTGAACCCGTGACCGCCACCACCGGGCCGTGGCACCCAGCGAAACTGCGGTAGCAGCGCCAACCCGGTCGGCCCAACGGAGGAGGAGGTGCTCGAGCAGCTACCCATGCTGCTACCGCGGTAGTGGCGCCGCTGCGCACTGCCAGGGATTCGGCGCACGAGCTGTTCCCGCAGACCACCCGTCACCGCCGCCGTGTTCTTCCTATCTGTGTGTTCATTGTAGGAGCCGCCCACCCCGAAGTTGCCGACGCCGTTCTCGACTACCCCGTCGTTGTACTCGCCCATGTTGCCGTCGTCCTGTTCTTCGTAGTTGACCACTTCGATGAACTGCTCCTCCTCGACTTCGCCGCCGCCTGCAGCATCGCCCATATCGACGTCATCAACATCGCCGACCGGCATCGCGTAGTCCTCCAGGCCATCGTACAGGGTGTCGCTCTCGCCGGAGCCTCTGCGTGTGCGACTGCTGTGGGGCTGCGCGTGCTTGCCGGAGATCGATAGGCGCCGGCGTAGTGTCTCGATTTCCTTTTCTTGCTGTGATGGCTGTTGGAGATTCGTGGTCGGCGTCGGGGGCGGCCCGCACACCTCGGCCAGCGGCAGGTAATCGACCGTCGTCGCGAAGTGAGGGTTTTGCTGCTCGGCGCGGTAGTACCTCGAGCGGACGGGAACTTCGCCGAGGAGAGGCACAGTGCTCTCTTGGCTGTGCGAATGGCTTCTACTGTTGTTCGAGTTGCTGTTGCCGCCGTTGCTCCTCTTGTCGGCCACCATCTGCGGGGGCTGCAGGAGCCGCTTAAAGATCTTTGTGTCCGTTATCCTCTGCGTCCACTTCTTCGCTTCCTCGCCCCCATTGCCGATGGAGGTGCCACGGGCAGCGCCTTGGGAGTCCTTCCGCGGAAAGGAGGAGGCCGAGTGGCGGCTGGGGTGATTGTCATCGTTGTTGCCGCGTGACGCGTCCTTCTTGTGCTTCCTCGGCTCCACACCGCCCGCAGGCCGGCGCAGCAGCTCGCGTGTCCGGTTCATCGAAGGAATCACACAAGACAAAAAAGGAAATAAGGAAAGGAAAGAACAGTGCTCGTACTATTGTTATTTGCTTCTCTTCTGTTTTCCTTTATTTGAGTGGTGTGTGCTTGTTCGCGACAAGCCAACGCACAGTAGAGATTGTGTTCCTCCTTCTTCGAGCGTTGGTGATGTGCGATGTACACCGGGCAGAGAGGCGAGGGACAACCGCCGCCACCACTACCACCACCACCACCACAACAACAACACACTAAAAGAATGAAGAAGTCGCACCGCGCTGTGACGTGTTAGCGAACACAAGCGCACGCACACCCGCACTCACGAGAAGCGAACCACACAGCACTACCAAATGATACAACCACTACTACTACTACACAAAAGAAAGGAAAAGAGGAACAAAGTAATAATATGAATAACAACAACAACAAACACGTTGGTAAAGAAAATATATATGTTTAAATAAAATACGGATGTGTCGGAGTAAAACAAAGAGACTTCACAGCCTAAAAGAGAGCACGAGGCAAACACGCAAGCAGGAGGATGCGGTGCAACAACCAAAACAAGCAACACAAACAAAAGAAGAAACAAAGGAAACAGGAGATTAAGAACAAAACCAAAAAAACTGTGCCTATATCTCCAAGAAGAGAGAAAAAAGAAGAAGCAATGAACACACTCCAGGAGAGCAACCACAAAAAGAAGGCCGTTAAGAATAAATATTCACACAAGAGTCGGAAGACGGCACCTTACTGGGGGCCATAACAAACAAACAAAAAAAGAGAGAAGAGACAGTAGTGATGGAAGCTTTCGTGGAGTTGCTTCCCACAAGATGCATCTGTTTTCGAGTTGTGTTGTGCGGTGTATAGGAGCAGAAGCAGGTGACATTAAATAATACGAGGTAGCAGCGAAGAAGAGGTGAAGAAGTGGATTAAAAAACAAAAACAAAAGGAAGCATGAGAGGTAAAGGCGACAGGGAGGGTGAGGCAGGAAAAGAAAGAGGAGGCACCCGAAGAGGGCGAGACGGGTCCACGTAGCTGCTCCGCAATCTCCATCTTTTTCTTGTTACTTTTTGGCTTCCCCCCCCTCCCGCCATTCCTTTACACACGCCGTTGCGCGAAGACGGCGGGTGCGAGAGTCTTCTTCCACAGCGAGACCGCAGGGAACCCGCCCACACCCGCAAGAGGTACAGGAGAACGAAGAAGAAAAAAAAAACTTCAAGCACAAAGGCTCGCAGTTTTTTCCCGGTACTTCTTTTTTCTTTTTCTTTTGTCTTTATTGGAGCGTAAAGAAAATAAATGAACATCATGAACTTCATGGCGTTGTCAGCCCTCTTCTCGGCGGCCCGCGAGAAACCGTACAACAACGACGACGCCAGCAACAGCGATAGCATAAAAGAAGTGGAGATTTTTGTTCTTCGGCCAGCCATTATTTTCTTTTTTCCCTTTTTTTCTCTTGTTCCTTCGCCCTCATTGGCGTAGAAACCCACAAAGGCGTGTTATACATATATACATATATATATATATATATATATATATCAATAGAGAGAGAGAGTATATACACAATACGAATCTACAAG
>NW_015438381.1:277661-335393 GCF_001293395.1 Leptomonas pyrrhocoris
AGTGGAGATTTTGTTCTTCGGTCCAGCCATTATTTCTTTTTCCTTTTTTCTTCTTGTTCTTCGCCTCATGCGTAGAACCACAAGACGTGTTATACATATATACATATATATATATATATATATATATATCAATAGAGAGAGAGAGTTATATACACAATACGAATCTCAAGAAAACCAATCCACACATAGTAACACGATGAGAAAGAAAGAAAGAAAAGAAGAAGAAGAGGTTGAAAAGCAATCAAAAGACGCATCAGCGGCAGCGCAGGGAATCGTCATCAAGAAGGGAGAGAAGCAACAATAAAAAAGAAGACGAAGATGAAAACAACAACAACAGAGAAAGAACACACTAAGTAAGTGAAGAGAAGAAACAAGTATACGAAAGACGACAAGGAGTGTGTGGGCGTGAGAGGGGGGAAAAACAAACATATATATATATATATATAGAAAGACAAATCATCGGAAAGAAGTCAAACACCAGCGGCACACAGAAGGAAAGAACACGTGCTATTGCCTTTTTCGTTATTCAACTGTACATAATATATATACCGTTACCTGTTACGAGTCAATCATAAGCGTTCTGGTGGCGACGCGAATAGGAAGGAGGAAGAGAAAAACTAATAATAGAACTACTTTTCGAACCTACGCAGACACACGCACACTCACGTTCGCAGTAAAAAAAAAAAAAACGTCATTTGTGGTTGCAAAAGCTCACCACCTCGTGGCGCGTAGACTTAGTCGCGGCAAAGACTCTGACACAGTGGTAGAACTCAAAATTGCCACACACACACACACACACACACACATCAACACCGAAAAAGGGCAAAATTTCTGTGTGCTTCACGAGAACAAGTTGATTTGGGCGATTCACTTGTGTCATGATAAACCTTCATAAACCAAAAAGGACGGGAAAGAAGAGTTATTCTATCAACTCAAAAGAAAACGGCGAGCGAGACGCTTATCACGCCGTACAAGTCACCAAGCGAAGGAGAAAGAAGGATATCTTACGTAGAGGCGACGAACCTAAACGCGAACATGCGAAGGAAGAGGAAAAGGAAAAGGAAATCCTTCCCCACCTCTTTTTTGAGAAATGATGAAAGCTGGACTGCTCCCAAATGTGGATAAAAATGTAGTTTGGAAGAAAAGAAATCTCAGCATTTGCAGGCATACCAGCAGCAACAAGCAGCAATGAGGACGTGTAGTGCCGCCTGCGTACATTAGATGCCTTTGCACCTTCTCCCACATACATATGCCTTCCATATATATTTCGAAATGACTTAGTGCTACGGCCAACAAACAGCGCAAAAAAACGTATTGCTGTTAGTGTCGTCATTGTATGCACCGGGCAGCTCCCCCCCTCTCCCCTGTCTTCCCAAAAGGGTACATAACAGTAAAAAAAGAAACAACAACCCGCGCCATCGATTGTATGGCACAGTAAAGAAGAAGAAGAAAACTAGAAGGAGGAGGTGAAGCAGCGGAGGCGGTACATGATAATGATAATAATAATAACAAACAAAACCACACTATGACGGTACGATAAGCCAATACCAAAAAAACAACAACCTACTCCGCCCGTTAACTCGAAGGCAGCGAAAGGAGAAGGGAAATCAGCAAACGGAGGGGGAGGAAGGAGGAAGGAACCACACACACACACACACATACGATGCTTGAGAGCAAGAATTGTGCTATTGAATTGGAACCACAGCAACAGGAACAAGAAACACAGACCCCCCCCCCCACACACATACACACAGGGACTGCCTTCAAAAGCGTGGATCATGCACTGGAGTAAAAAATAAAGTCTGATGACACGGTGAGAGGAAAATGTAAAATTTAATTGCGATACACCACTGAGGTTCTACGAGGTTAAACATTTCTGGGAAGAGATCGATCTGAAAAGAAGAGGAAAAGAGAAAGATCATATCATCAAACAAACGTGCGCACACACAGAGGAAAGCGGCATCTGATGAGAAATGGGGAAACAACTGGAGGACAGGAAAAAGGACAATAAATTACCTTGGAACGAAAAAAAAAACAGAACTCAACCGGGTAGTCCCCATCAGGTGACATCCTGTTGTAGGAATAGGAATAAAAAGGGGTCAGTACCTGCAACGCGAAACTGCACTCTACTGGCGGTGTCGTTGGGCAACAAGCACCTCTTCGCTTTTCCTTTTTGTAAATACAAGTTCGTTCCTCTCTACGATACCCATCATCTACACAGACAAAGGAGAAAAAAAGAAAACAATACCGTGCGCCGCCACCGCTGATGGAATCCCTTCTTTTCTTTCTGGTCGCTTAGCGTAGTCTCTGAGGCGTCGTGCTGCGCGTACGTGTGCGTGTGCGCTTGTCTGCTCATTCCGTGAGCTCACACAGCAGGCTGCTCCATTTTGATGGCGTTGAGGTTTATTTCATCAATGCTCGGTGCAACGCCGCCTGCGTACGGAGGTGGACGTTGCTGCTGCTGCTGCTGTGGTGGTGACTGTTCCTGCCCATTATTATTGTTGTTCGCGTTATGGTTGTTTGCCTGCCCATATCGATTTCTCCGCTGCGCCGGATCGCCGCCGTTGCGAATAAATTCCTCCTCCTCCCGCTTCTCCATCGACTCGATATCTGGCGAGCTGATGTGCCGCGCATCGTTGAGCGCGTTGCGAAACCACGTATCACCCACGTGCGGAAATAGCTTGCCGTAGAAGCTGCGCAGCGTGCGCTGCCGCCGCAGGCGTGGGCGCATGTCCAGCTCGAAGGGTAGGCGCGGTGGGTAGGCCAGCATGAGTGGACGGTTGCGGGGCCGCAGCTGCACCACCACGTTGTGCACATCGTAGTTCATCTCAAATGGCTCGCCCGCGGACTCCTGCGGCGCCTGCCCCTTAACGGGCAGATAGAGCTGCTGGGCAGCGAAGGGGCGCGCCGCCGCCAGATCCCGCTCCCGGCGCAGCTGCGTTGCCGTCGGCGCCTGACCGCGAATGGTGACATCGAGCGCGGGGAAGGCCGCCCACGCCTCCAAGGCGGCGCGGTCATCGTCGGTGTACGGCAGTTTGGTCTGCGCGGCACTCGACGCCGCCTTGCAGTTCCCGACGAGCTCGGCCGGGGCGCTCACGTGCGTGTCGACGGCCTGCATCATTATGCGACGGTGGGCCACGGCGCTCGCTGTGTGGGGCGTGGAGGCGGCGGCACTGCTACTACAGCTACTACCTCGCAGCGTGTCGTGCTGAGCCGACGGGTTAGAGGAGCCGGAGCGGGCGCGGTGGCCGTTCCCTTCTACTAAGTTCGCCCGTGCAGCGTCCGGCTTTCTGTAGTTGTGGTTGTTGTCGCTGGTGACCAGCGTATTGGTCGGCGGGGCAGCGGTGGAGTGCTGCTGCTGTTCTTGCTGCTTCTCTGCCTCTGACGGCCGCCCGGTGCGCTGTGGGGCCATGGCGCGCAGGGGCGATATCACCGACTCCACCAGCGATGTTGTCGTACCGACCGGCGGGGTCGAGGGCACGGCTGGTTGTGGCCGGAGGGGAGCTACCCGCTTGCCGCTGCTGTCGGACAGCGTCTTTATAGGCCGCTGCAGCAGCGGAGGGGCGACCACCCGCGGCATCGCACCAAAGTCGGTCGTTGTGGTTATTGTTGTTGTGGTGGCTAACCCAACGAGGTCGGTGCGGCCTACCTCGTAGTCGTTCGACCACACCGGTGCTCGCGGCGTCGTTGACGCTGGCAGCGTACTCGCCTTCTCGGTGCCCGCGTCGCCGCCTTCCGCGCCGCTGCGCCCGCTCGCAGGAGAGGTGGTGACGGTGTTGCTCGGGGCGCTGGATTGCCATAGCCGCTCCTGCGAGAAGCCGGTGGTCATCTCATGACTGTTGCGGTCGATGCGACGGGCTTCCTCGCGTACCCAGCCATTGGAGCGAGTCGTCGGACTTTCGAGGTCGACGACCACGGTGTGCGCAGCAGCGGACTGCGCCACGTCTAGCGACTCCTCACGCTTTACGCTGCTGTCCGTGAGGGGACGGGTTGTGACGGCTGTCGTGGCTGCCCCGCCGGTGGCCCCAATGGACGTTGGGGCGTTCCCAGGGTGGGACGGAGTTGTTCGGGCGTGCAGCGGAGACAGCGGGGGTGCGAGGAAGGGGGCCGCCTTGTTGATGCTCGTGCCGGTGCTCAACGGACTGGTGTAGACGCGCTCGTTGCCGTTACCGTGTCGTTGCATGGCCGCGAGGTTGTTCGCGCTCATGACCGTCTTGGCCCCGACCGACCGCTTGTTCTGTGCTAACGGAGAGACGGTGGAGGCGCTGCGGGCGTTGGCCGACGTGGTTGCGACGGTGACGTTGGCGGTGGCGGTGGTGGTGGCGGTCGGTACGGTTGGGTTCGCCTCCTGCGTGAGCGGACTAACCCGCACGCGGGGCTGCAGCAGCGACTCAGTCGGTCTGCGCTGCTGAGATGGCAAGATAACGGGCAAGTGCACGACGTCGTCGGCTGCATTACTAGTCGTCGCCGCCGTCGTTGTTCCAGAGTTACTATTGTTCATGTAATGACGGTTCGGGCTGCTGTCTCGTTGGCCCTTCGCACTGTCGACGCGCCGACGCGAGGTACGGCGAGAACCAGGCGCCGCCGCCGCTGTCGCTGCCGTGGCCGTCGCCGCCGACAGCGCGACATCGCTCTCGTCCGACGTGATAGGGTAGCCGCCATTGGAACGGGATGCAAATGCGCTCGAGCCGTGTCCGCTGTCTCGGGTGCCCGAGTCGCGGGGTTGCCTCCACGCCGGTGATCGGCCGTGCGGCGACGGCGTCGCGCCTTGCTCGCCGCTGCTCGCATGGAGGGTGTTGTGCCCTTGCAGGGCCGTCGAGTTGGAACAGTCGCCGGCGACGTCGCTGCTGCCCATTAAGCAGCTGAGGTTCGGCGTGGGGGAGGCGGCGGCAGTCCCCCCGCCTACGCCGCCGCTGCTCACGCCTTGCGTGGTGGTACTGGTGGTGGTGGTCGCCGTCGCGTTGGTCGCGGCCCCGTGGAGGGCGTCGAGGTCGACGAGACCGTCGTACTCGCCGTACTCGTACATGTGGCCTGTTGCGCTGTAAGACGGTGTAATCGGGTCACTCATCATCTTGGTCTCCCTCCTCACCTTTGCCGGACCCAGTAAGGCGCGATTCCTCTCCTCTTCCTATTTCGTTGGGTTTCCCTCTCCACGTGCTTTTACCGGCAAGAAAACAAGAGAACAAAACAAAAACCCTTCTGGGGAGCCAAACACTCAGAGAAAAAGAGAAAGGAGAGCAATAGTAATAATAATAACACGTTGATGAGGTGAATGCTCTCTAGGAGACGAATGCGAGGCCCACAGCGCACTCCTGCCGCGACAACACACGCAAACAGGGGTCAGCGATGGAAACCAACACGAATAACAAATTACAGTAGTAGAAAAATGCAAGGAAGAGTCAAAAGAGAAGGAGGAATGAAACACCCACCCACACACACAAGTAAACACAGAAAACGGAAAGAGAGAAAAAGAAATAAAACAAACGATGTGATGCTAAAGAAGCAGACCAGAAAAGCAAGCAAACAAACAAACAAACAAAGCAAAGAAGAAAAAGAAGAAGAAGAGAGAACACGACAGCAGGAGAGTGCGGCTGTAATACAATCCCCACCCATACACACGCACTCAGTATCTCAACCAACTGGACAGAACTTCTGATCACGGAAACGAAACCAATAAAAGAGAGACAGAAATGAAGAAAAAGAAAAAAGGCGTAGTAAACGTTGGATGATATCCAGAGAAGATTAAAAAAAGAAGCCCCCCCCCCTGAAAATGTGAGCTCTACACCACGTTCAAATATATAAACGTGCTTTGCTTTCTATCCAAGAAAGTGGCAGAAAGATCGAGGGCAAATCAAAAGAAAAAGCCCTGCCTTTCCACCCTTTTATACCTTGTACTTTCTTGCAAGAGGAGAGAGAATAAAAGAAAAGAAACACACACACACACACACGCTGATACGAGTATTTCGCTGTTGACCAGCTGGTGTACGCGCGGGAACTCGAAAAGCAAAAAAAAAAAAAACCAAGAAACACGAAAGGAGAGAAAAATATTCAACGGAAAGTAACCTAATGACAAGGTTGTCTAACAAAACAAAAATTGAGGACGAAGTGAACAGGGCGCGCCAGCTACGGGTGCGCAATCGCACACAGTTGGAGGCCAATCAAGGCAGATGAGCTGCTAGGTAAGTTCTGAATTCCGTCGCCGTTTTGGGCAACAGAAATGTGCGTGCGTGTGCTTGTGTGTGACAACAGAAAGCTGTGGTAGCCCGTTACTTTTCCTCAAGGCCTGCAGTCTCTTCGCTCGACTTCTTCCTCCGTCACCTGGCGTGGTGCGTATGAATATATATATATATATATAATCCGCTTCTACTGCCCCTTTCGGTGGTCTTCTCTCTCTCTCTATCTTTCCTGTTGCCCTCCTGATGTCCGCCTCCTTTGTCGTTCTATGAAAGGAAGACAACCACAAAAAATGAAGCTAAACTACAAGAAAAAATAATAGGAAAAAGGGGCAGCTGAGCAACTACACAAAACAAAACAACAGCGACACAGGTTGAAATAGCGGAAGTACAATGAAATCAACCAATATATATATATATATATATTGGAAAAGGTGAAGGGACACGAAGGCGCACCGTTGGAAGGGACGACGAGTGGGAACACAGGCGGCCCACTAAATCAAACAAAGAAACACAGAGAAAGCGTCAAACGCGAAAGAAGAAAAAATGAAACCGAAGACAACAATAATAATAAAAACCAAAAAAAATTGGTAGCGACTACCAGAGAGGAAACCCTTTCAGACGCGAGACAACAATCACACTTCAAAAATTAGGTGATACCTAAAGCTGAAATAACTGCCGTGGAATATAAAGGGAGAGAGTGTGTGCGCGTGTGTGCGTGTGCGAGAGAATGATCGCGTATGGGTGGAATAGGTTGGAAGACGCCATTGACCAACAAGGAAAAGAGACAGCAGAGAGAAAGCGAGGAGGGGGGGGAGGGAGAAAATGGTGGAGCAAAAGGCACGCGAACACGGCGAGCAGAGCAGTGAAGGAGAAGAGAAGACCTCCGCTGGACAACTCGTGTGGAGCGCACAGACAAGCGAAGGCCATTTTCTCTCTCTTTCTTCGCCATATACGGTACAGCCCCCCGTACCGACTGGGGGGAAAGAGACCAATAGCCAGCAACGGCATCAACAGAGAAGAAGTAACCGGTGCTTCGCCCATTCACTGCTTCCCGAACTGTAAGTTTTTCAGTACCGCACACCGTTAGGGGTGAGTGAGCTTGCTTCCCACAGCTTATTGGGTACACGCAGAGCCACTCGAGATGCGGAAGAGGCGAGCCTAATCAGCATATACCGCCTATTTTTTTTCATTTGACGACGATTTTCTTTCACGAAGACGCAAACGACTCAAAAAAAAAAAGCATACTCGAACAGCTTGATTAAAACACGTGGAGGATAGCGTGACAATGAAACAGGAGATAAACAAATTTTCAGCAAGCTATTTTTTCTTGTTGGCTTTCGTTCTTCTAACGATTAAGCACGCAACACAGATCGGAAAGTAAAAAGGGGGACATCAAGAGGAGAAGGAGAAGAAACGCAAGACATACACCGGCACACACGCACACATCCTCCGACTTAGAGGTGAGGACCACTAAACGCTGAGGAGAGGGAAAAGAAAGGAAAGAGCAAACTCCGAACCCATTCAAAGAATATAGCGCTGCCAGCCGCGACTCCCTTCTTGTTTTTTTTTGGTCTTTTTCAAGACCTCTCTCCACAAAACCAAGTTGAAAGAGCCGGTGCATAAACGCCCAATACGGCAACGTGGCCTACAAGTGGTAAAGCTACAAAGTAACTGCCGCCGTTTTTCCCTCCTCCTTGCATGAGGAGTCTGGACGCTGGCTGTATATATAAGAAGGCTTGCTTTGCGCCATTTCCATATAGAAAGGTAAATGGGTGAATCGCAGTAATGACGTGACGAATGCATCGGAGGAGGAAAATGAAAACCGAGAACAACATCGAATCACAACCGCAGCAGCGCAAAACAGAAGCCACGACGCAATCAACGTACACAGAGAGAGAGCTACTACACAAAGGGAACATCCACGTACGGGCACACGCGAGCAGGCCACATACACTACCTACACACATAGAGAGGCTTTTAGCTCAAAAAAGGAAAGGAAAGGAAGAGAAGAGAAGGAGGGTTGTTTTGCAAACAGTCGTGCACGCAGAAGTTTACATGATTGGAAGGAGAACAAAGGAGAGAAAAAACCAAATCGTACATCAAGAGAGGGAGAAGAGAAGTGGAAGAAGCAGCAAAGGGGAAAACAAAAAGAATGTAAGAATACAACGGAGGGGGGGGGGGAGGAGGGAGGCCGATGCACCTGTGCTCGACTTCTCCCCCTTCCTTCACCTGCTGTTTAACGCACCGATGGACTGCCCCCCGCCCACATCACGGGTGCATCAAACAACGAAGAACAACATTGGTATCTATATATACACCAACAACGGCGCAAAAGCCCCGCAGCACGTATCAACGGTGAAACAGGCAAATACAGGGAAAAAGGGAAGAAAAAAGGATTTCAACGCAATATGAAGAGTTCGAGCGAGGGAAGAAAGTAGACACATCCGCTCGTTACGCCGTTGAGGGGGAGCAAAGGGAAAGGAAGAAGAAACAAGAAGAAAAGAAATCCCAAAAGGTATTCGGAACACGTCGTAAACACACACACCCATCAACAAGACACGAAATGAGGGAGAGACAGAAACACCAAGTTAAAGGGCAGAAGAAGCGGCTTCCCTCCAAACAAGTACACCAAGAAAAGAATTGAATCGTGGCTGCGAGTGAGGGACTCCCCAACAACAGCCCTTCCCCAAAAAACAAAAAAGATTAAAAGAAAACAAGAAACAAAATAAATAACGAGTGGGACTCCTCTCCGTGTTTGGTGGACGTTGCTGCCGTTAGCGGGTTAGGGTTGGGGAAAGGGTACTCGCCGTCGACATGTTTAAAACCCCGCGTGTGGCTCACCGAGACGACCTCTTTCGACCGCGTCGCATTACCTGAAGGTCCATGACGTGGAGATACGAAGAGAGCAATAGCAAATGACGCCGAGAGAAGCGAACGAAGTGAGCCAGTTTTTCAATTGTTTTTTGAGTAAAGACAACCACCACCACAACAAGCAGCAACAACGGAGTACTACATGGTCTTCCTGATCCTCAATTCAATAGGTATATATATATAAAATTATCTTTTACCAGTGCCCATCACGCAAACAAACACGCAAAACCAAGATCACACCAGTGGTTGAGTGTGCCATCACCAATGCGAAATGGAAGACGTCGAAGCAGTGCATCGAACACGTTACAAACTGAGACGGTGAACGTTGGCGAGCGATAGAGAAAGAAGAGGAAGAAGAAAGAAAAACTCGTCCCATTAAACCACCCAACACTCCTGCAGCAGCTCGGAAACAGGGGAGCGGGAAAATAAAAACTCAAACCCTCAGCACAGGCCAGTCGAGGTCTAATGGAAACGCGCAGTCAAGTACTAGAACTGGACAGAGCTCTTCTCTTCGTTTCGCCGGTTTATTTTTTGTTCACCTTTGACGTAACATCCGGACGGAAGGGGAGACAACGAAAAACAAACAAAAGAAAAGGCGCTGTCATCGAAGACTAAAGCATGAGGTGAAAAACGACAAGAACAGCAACGGAAAAGTAAATAATAATAATAGTAATAAGAAAGAGATGACTGATCTCACGACAGTGCCTCTGAGGAGGGAGAGGGAAGGAGATGTGCGTCGCGCAGTGAGGAAATCAAAAGGGGGAAGGGAAGGGGACGAGAACGAGAACGAAAACGAAAAGGAGCGGTGTGATGCGCAGGAGTCCCGAAGCGTTCGTGGTGCAGCACACGAAAGAGAATGCGCGAAGTGACGAGCCGTCACACAAACATATAGAATACACTATACTATATATTTTGCCTGTATGCTCTCGTCAGTGAGCATCACAACAGCAAGTAGGAAAGCAGACAAACAAGGAAACACGAGGAGAACTGAGAAAGAATCCCACATGTTGAAGCTGAAGCGAACAATGAGGGAGAGAATACCACGAGAGAGGAGAAAAACAAAAACCCAAATAGCTGCATAAGAAGCTGAAGCTGGTTTTTTTACAGACACGAAATGACAGTAGCGCTGCAGCACAACAACAACACACTCGTCGTCCATCACCACCACAATAGATAATAACAAATACCTATCCTCCACCATAGAACACTTACCTTTTCCGAAGAACAACAACAACAAGAGTAAGAAAAGGAAGAGGAAAACAAAAAAAGAACGAAGATAAGCATCCATTCCCTCTTCATTTATAATACCAAGGAGTACATCAACTACAAATATAATAAAAATGAGGGAGCCTCAACGAAATGCATCCAAATTGTCTCGTCCGCGGCATCGGGACCATTCGTAGGTAAAAAAAGGAAAAATAAAAGAAAAGGAAAATGAGTGGAAGCACAAGCAGAGACGAGCAAAACAACAGAGAAAGCAAAATATGTACATTAAAAAAAAGAATATACCTTCTTTTCTTCATTGCCATGCTCGTTTGCCCTTGCGTGCGCGAATAATAAGAATGTGGTCCGCAACGACAAGAGAAAGTTATCGCTGGGCATCAACATCTTATTAAACGAAAAAAAGAAGTCGATACGTCCAGAACCACTCGTACGCACACACACACACATACGAAGAAAACAAAACAAAAAACAGTTGCATCGCCACTCTGAAGTGGGCAAGGGAACAAGGCAGTCGAAGCGAGAGAGCAAAGACCATGAACAAAAGTACAGAACGGCTCTTTCTTCATTAAAGGAAGGAGTCTCACAACAAATTGAAAAGAGGAGAAGGGATTGCGCACTGCTTGTATGGACATCTGGCTGTTCTACCACAAGAGCTGCAAGTGACGCTTCTATGTACACGCACGCAGACACATACACACATACCTCTCCTCTTCTTTTCCTTCTCTCCTGTCGCTTCAGAATACCGCCACCCCATCGCTTTTCCTTTTCTTTATATTTCTCTCTCTGTCTTTCATTTTGCATGGGAGAAGAAGAGGTTAATGCTCCTGCCTGCAGCGACCTCACCGGAAAAGACTGCGCAGCATCTCCATAACACCACCAGAGGTGGAGCTACTGGTCGAATCTGATTTCTGCTGCCTGCGGCGGCGGTTTGCATGGCCTCCCTGTCGCTTGTACGACCCTTCCTTTGCGTCTAAGTCATTCAAGTTACCGCGCGGGGAGTCGATCCAGATCGAGTTTGTCAGCCCTTTTACCCACGATTCATCGTTGTCCACCGTCGTCTTGATCGGCTTCGGCTCGCTATGGTTGTTATTATTGCGATTCGTGTTATTATTTTGCTTGGCCGCTAAGCCATTTTTGCCGGGTCCGGTGAAGCGGTGGGGCCCTCCTACCGGGCTGCCCTGCCCCTGCTGCTGCTGCTGCTGCTGCTGACGCTGCACATCCTTGATTTTGCGCCCATCCCGCAGGCGCGTCGGATCGGTCGAGGTCGGCTGCGGCCCCCGCGCCACCGACCTCACGTGCAAACTTCGCCGCCCCGGTGGTGGCTGCTGTGAAAGCGGCGCAATAAAAGGCCGCTGTGCACCGGCTTTGCGAGGCCCCGCTACCGGCGCGCTACTCGTACTCGTGTCCATGCTCGACACATCCACCGGTGGCACGTACGTGTGCGTGAAGCCGTTGTGGGTGCGGTGCTGCTCATGCGGGACGCCCGGTGGGGGTCCGACGAGGGAGCGCGTCGGTGCGCCCGGTAGCATCTGACGGGGACTGCGAATGGGGAAGTTCAGGGTCTGCGGCGGGTGTGGGGGCATCGGGTGGGTCGGCAGCATCGGTGAGCCGATAAACTCCGCTTTTCCGCCGCCTCCACGCATCATCCTCGCGGGCGAGCTGAAGCTCGAGCCGGGCCGCGGGGAGCCGGAGAGAACGACTTGGGTGTTCATCGGAGATGCAGGCATGGGTCCACCCTGCCACGCACCGCTGTTCGGTGCGTGACATTGGGGGACAGGCGGGAGCTGAAGTGTGTTGTTCGCGCGGGAGGGGTAGAGGTAGTTCATGGAGGGCCCCACGCCGGTCATGGGACAGCGGCCGCTGGACAACGGCTCCATTAAAACGGCACCGGATCCCTTGATCGCCATTTACCTTGTGCGAGCTCCCCCTCCTGGTGCCACTTTCAAGGCGAGGGGAGCAGGGAAATAAACAAATAATAAAACGGTTACAATGAAAAGAAGGGGAAAAGTACTGCGCTCTTTTAAGACAAGAGGAAAGAGGAAAACACTAAACAACAAGCAAAGAAGCAAAGAAGAAAACTGCTCTGTTGGGTGCAGCGCAGTCCAACGCGTTCGCATACGTATATACAGACTTTGCTCAACGAAACGATGAAGACTGCCAAACGCAAAAGAAGATAAAATACAGCAATAAAAAAGCTGCTACTACTAATAATAATAAGGATGATGCCGAGGCGTTTCGTGAGGACGCTTTTTTAAAAACGACGGGCTTTTCTTTTTCCTCTCCTCCCCCACCTGCTTTACCTGTTGCTGAGCTGCACTGGCACACTGACGCCCACGATAGAACTACAGTCGATAGGCGTGAGATGAAGGGTAACAATAACCGGCACACCTTTCTCGGTCTTCGCTCGTGCAGTGCGTATTTGAATCTGTATATATGTAATGTTATAGTGATAGTTATAGCTCTACGTCCAAAGACGCGCTCGTGTCGACTGACTATCCGTTTGTGAAGAGGGGATGCTGACGAGAACAATAAAAGGTCCGATTGCGCGCTCTCTCCCTGTTTCTTCTTCCTCTCCTGAGTGCTCGTTGACGCCGCGTTGTGGTGACCGTTGCGGCTGATGCGTAAAACGTCAGATCGCCACGCGGACGTTAAAGAAGAAGAAAAAAAAGGCTTCAGGGAGATACTTGTGGTGCTCGTTTCGCTCTGCCACCGAGTGGTGAATCCCGCAAGCTATGGAATCGATACGCTCACCGAGAGAAGAGAAACCAACAAACAGAGTTCGTTAATCACCACAGCTCTCCATCCACACACGCACACACGCACACAAAAGCAAAAATAAGAAGAGAACAGAGCGAAGGTGATGTGAAGGCGAAGCAGGTACGGTGAGCACGATTAACGGGGGAGAAAACTAAGCACGATATATATATATAAGAAAGAAGAAACAGCGAATGAGACTTGAAAAAAAAAGAATCAGAAAGCAAAGCACAAGAAAAGAATCTACGAGCAAAAACGAACCAACCAAACAAAAATAAACCTATGACGAAAAATTAAGGCGAAATAAAGCGAGAGAAGAAGAAGAAGAAGAGGCCAGAGACAAAAAAACCAAGAAGCAAAGAAACACCGGGTAAGGAAAGGTGGAAGCGGGAACGTCTGATCGTTCCTCAGCGGAAGCTGTATCTACTAAATATAAATACAAGTATATATGTGTGTACGCTCGCAGTTAGGCTGTACGATTGTTCTTTGGTATCGTGTGAGGGTGCGCGCGGAGAAGTAGAGAGAGTGGGAGAAGAGGAAAGAAAGAACAGAAAACACACACACACACACGAGAGGATCAGGTGAAAGGTGCGGAGGAGCATCGTTGTTGCTTTGAGAAGGAAAAAAAGAATCATTGTGAATGACATGTTAGAGGGAGCTGCAACACTGCCGTGGTCTGCGATGACGCTCACGCACTTTGAACCCCCTCCCCGCTCCCTCATGGACATTAAATGCCTCTCGTCTTATTATCCGAGGCTCACATCGACCTAGAGGTGATGTGCTTTGAATTCGTTGTATTGAATGTAGTCGCAAAGGCGATTCCCTCGACCTACACACACGCAGAGAGAGAGAGAGACCCAACGGTGCACAGCAAATGTTGAGGCGCGCCGCCGTTAAAAATAAGTTGCAGAAGTAATAAAAAAAAGGGAGAAGGGAGAGCCTTCACCACACACACGCCACTCTCGGCAACGCTTCGACCGACACAACCCATTACCGGAGTAACCTGCGACTGCGATCAAGCGCGCGGCGTCACTCTGCTTCTTGCACCCGTGAAGGACCTGCTGCGCCGCCCGCCGTCGTCGCTGCTTCTCCCTCCTGCTCCAGCACCACCGCCGGTCTCCCTCGTTCATCCGGCAGCAGACCAGGCGACGGCACCCACCGTATCTCGAGCGCCACAAACTTAAACCACTTCGCACCGATGCGGCGACGCGTGTCTTCCAACCCTGCAAATGCGCACAGCCGTGTCGACGGGGGTGACGGCGACGGAAAAGGCTGCAGCGGGCCGCGTTCCATCGTCTTCATCGGACGCGTCCCTTCCAACGTGCGGCTGATCAGCATAGAAGCGTCTTGAAAGGCCGTCGCGGCCTCGGTACGATCAACGCGGGGGAGCACCGCCGGAGGGCGCTGCACGACGGGCGGCGAGGACGGGCGAAAAATGGCAAGATCCCCCGGCAGACCACCACCGCCGGCACCATGGGCGTCGAGGGAGGGCAGCTCACTGCGTCGCTGGCCGTCGTCGCCGCTATAGGAGGGGGCGCCTGAGTTGGGCAGCAGCGTGCGCGGGTCGCGCATCGGCAGCGGCACCGCAAATCGGTTGACCCCGCCTCCTCCTTCCTGAACACCACGGAAGAAAGCCGTGCTAGGGCTGGGGGTGCCGGGCAGCCGGATCACGTTGCCCAGCGGCGGCGGGAAGTTGAGCCGGTCGGCGGTGACCCACTGCCTCGGTTGGTAGACGGGCGTGAAGCGTTGCAGTTCGTTCATGCGTGTGTTGTGCTGAAAGGGAGCGTAGGCCTCGGACTGCTGCGGCGAGCTGATGTGATCGCGGAGCTGGGCGTCGTGTGGCTCATTGAACGCGGGCGGCACGCCTCGAATGGTGTGCGCTTGTGTGGGGGTGTCTACGGCCGCACGCCCGCGAGGCTCCTGCGAGGGGCGGCGGCGTGCGACAGCGGCTTTTGGGGCTCGACTGCGTGCGGCTTCCTGCTCGCCTTCCTCCTCTTCCAACCCGTCCTCTCCTTCCCGGCCCGCGCCTCCGTTGCCGCCTACGGGCTCCTCCTCCCCATCGGTGTCCTTGTCGTGAGCAGAGGGGACGGCGCCGCTCGCCGCATCGGGCAACCGCGCGCTGGATCGGTGTTGCAGGGCCGCCGTGCTCGTCGCTGTTTGTTTAGCACGTGTCGAATTGCCAGCAGGGCTTTTTTGGCTGCGAGAAGCAGATGCAGGTATTGTTGCGACGACAATTGCGGCCGCTGCCTCCTGATCCGCCACAGAAGTATCCGCACCGTTGTCATCCGTGCGGCTGTTGCTGTTCATCTTTCCATGCTGCGGTGAGAGTGGCGACAAGAACGATGGCAGCTGCAGCTGCGATGAGCGCCCGTACCCGTCGTTCATGAAGTTCTCCTCGTCACTTCCCTCGCCGCGGTCGGGCATCGGTGGCCGCTGCGGACGCTCCTCCCTCGGAGTAGGATTTGCCGTCGTCGTTGCGGCAAATCTAGAAAAAGAGAACGCCGTCTTCTGTGTGTTCGGCCTTGCTTCCGCGTGGGCGGGCGGCGACAATGGAACCATTTCGTTGACACTTCGACTCGGCTGCGTGCCATCGCCGGTGGCGGCGCGTACCGCCTTAAAAAGAGATGCAAACGGCGGTGGACACGGGGAGAGAGGAGCGACGTTGGCGTCGTCCACGACCGCCCCGCCTTCTTCGCCTTCGTCCGCCGCGGGGGGTGTCCATCGCTCCGGAAAAACGAAGAAGGAGTCTAGGCAGTTGCGTTGGGCAGGGCGGTTTGCGGTCATGGAGGCAACACGTCCGTTGACGTCACCGCGCGGCTTCAGTGCAGCAGCCGCGGTCGAAGAAGCGGTTGCTCCCACTGGCGGCGAAGTTCGTGCCCTCGTCGGTGCTGTAGTGGCGCTGATGTCTCCGACCAGCGTGGTATCTTTCGTAGTGCCGTCGGGCACCTCTTCGAGCCAGGCGTGGTCAGGTCCCGACTTCGCAGCGGCAGAATTCGTTTCCGACCGCGCGAAGCTGCGGAACAGGTTCACGTAGCTGCCCTCGCTCTCCAGATCACCTGCGCTGGACGTGCTGGACAGGCCTGCTTCCGCCTTATCCCTGTTGCCGCTTCCCTTGCGGGTATTGCTTGCGTCCTTGCTGTCACAAATACGCGCCTGGACCTTCAAAGTTGATGAGGCAGGGGCGTTGTTGGTGGTGGCCGCTGCCACCGCTGTGGCTGCCGCCTTGTCCACATTAACGTCACGCATCGCCACTCCGAAGCTGTAACCGCCGTGAAAGCCGAGCGAGGCAAAGGAGCGGAGGACGTGCGGTGACCGCGGCGCGGCACCGGCGTTGCTCGCGATGCGGCGTGCGGACGCTACGGAGTTCGTTGATGCTGCGGTGGAGTTGCGTCGACGTGGCGGACTCGCCGCCAAGCTCACCACGGCAGGCTGCGACAGCATGGATGGCACGCCTGTTGTCCTCGGCGCCTCCTCGTTCACAGGGACATTCGACATCGTGTCGTTTTTGCCGTTGTCGTCGCTGTTGCGGTGTCCATCCATGCAGACGAGCTCCTCAGCTGTCACGTACTCCCACACATCAAATTCGACTCCGCTACGGCTGCGCGGCGACGGGCTGTGCTCACTGGTTGAAGTCCTCGCAGGAGCAGGCTGGCCCACCAGAGGTGCTGTGGTGGACGGGCGGAGGGTGACGGGGTCATCGAGTGCGGTCTGCTTCGGCGTGACGGGTGGCGGGCTCGGCTCGATGGCGGCGAGATTGGAGGCGGTGACAGCCGGCGTCAGTGCGTTCAACTCGAGCGAGATGTTGGAGTCGCGTCGATGATCCGTCGATTTCTTGGGCCGGTTGCATTCGTTGTTTCGTGCAGACACGACTGGCTGCTGCTGCTGTGGCGCGGACGAGATCGGCTCAACAGCGGAGCCCGCCGTCATGCCATTTGAGTTAACAGATTTTAACCTGGCCGTGGCGCTGGGCATTGGCGCTAGTCCGCCTTGCTGCTGTTGCGTTGTGCGCGATGCTGGTTGGGTAGCGGCGTCCGCACCGGGCATACGCGTGGACGTCGTGGTAGATGTCCACAACGGAGAACGAAGCCGACGCGCTTCTCATCTATCGAAGAATTCAACAACGTGGGTAGAGGAAAGAGAAGCGAGAGCGAGAGAGCGCCACGCGTCCCGCCCGTGCGGCTCCGATTTGGGTGAAGAGCGCGTCGAGTCAGTCGGTATTGTTTCTCCTCGCGGTGGATGTATGGACGACTCCGTTGCGGTGGATGACGTAGAAGGTCCTTCCTCACGCCGTGCGTCATCCACGCTGCCGAGGCGCACCGCAGATGCATTCAGCGGTGGCAGCGTTGTCGGTACGCCCTTCGCGCACACCTCGCATGCCTCCAACAACAATGAGGTCGGTGCATAGAAAACTCGAGGGGCCTGGGCGACACTGCTGTCACCGCCGCGTTGAGGCGCCAGCCCCACAGCCTTTTCCCGCGTGTCTGCCTTGGGCGTACCAGCCGGGGTAGGCGTCGTGGCCTGCGAGGAGGAGCTGAGACCCATCCCGCTTGTGTGCTGCGTGGAGGCAGAGATCGGCAAAGACGAAGACGCTAAGGGGTCTGCCGTCGTCGCGGAAGACGCGAGGAGGAGGACGGCGGACTTCGTGAGCACTGAAGAACAGAGCGCAGAGGGCGGCTGCGGCGGTAGTCGATGGCGTGTGGAAGACGCCGCCGCTGTTTCGCCGTTGCCGTTACCGGACAACCCGCCTTTCGGGTCCTCAGCTTCGACGGGGAGGGGGCTTGCGACACGCGAAATGACGGGCCGTCGTGCGCAATCGAAGTCGTACATATCAAAAGGACTGTACGCACCAAAGGAAAACACATCATCGTCGTCGCCATCGTCGCGGGACGCACTCGGCAGACTGCCACGTGAGTCGCCGCCATGAAGGGCGAGAGACGGCTTCTGCCCAACGACCCTCGCAGCGTTGGAGACAGTTCTCTCCTTGCTACTACGCACGCTTGCAACTGCCCGGTGCGCCAGAGGATCTCCAGTAGTCATCGAAACCGACGGCGCACCTGCCTCGCCTTTTCTGTGTTGTGGTAGCGGCCTCAACGACAGCGGGGGGACTCCGTTGTAGCTGCTGTAGTGGTTATTCTGAGGTGCGTCCTGCCGTCCATCACCGTCGTCGTGCCCCGCGTGAGGGTAGGCGGGGTCGTCGAAGAGGCCGAAGAGGCCGAAGGTGAGGTCGCTGCTGCTGCTCGTGGGGCCCACGATGCTGCCGTAGTAGGGTACCGTGTGTGCACGCGACATCAACAAAGCCGCAACACAGCTGTTAAACAAAGATGCTATTGCTACTACTACTAACACCAATAATGCCACTGCTGCTGCTGCTGCGGCACACGAGCAGCAAGAAAGGCTTATGCTCCCCTCACACTTGGAGGGAAGAAGGAGCGCAGCCCTGATATTCGAATGAGAGGTTGGCCCCACGACGCAACCGACGCGCCTTTGGGTAAGTGAAACGAAGCCGATAATAGCAGTCGTACTAGTAATAATAATAAGGAATGGTAGGACAATGCACAGAATGGAGTTCTCTCACGAGGTAGCGATCAAAAAAGAATAAATAAGGTGGAAGTAAAACACACGCGCCAAAAGAATCCTCCCCTCAAAAAAAAAAAATGGCTGGATGAAGTGGCTCCTCTAGAACAGCGGCAGCCATAACAGGATGACAATGCAAAGCGCCTCGCCCACCAAACGATGGTCGGAGACTGATGAGGCCAATCGAGAAAAGAAGAACGAGTTTGCGAGAAAACGAATGAGCAACAATGGAGAGCGGGGGATGTGAGCACACAGACGAGCGGCTCTTGCGCTTGCGGGAGACGACGGATGAAGTAGGAGTGTCGAGAGGGAAAGCAAACGCAATAGAAAAGAAAAAAGAAAACGAGCCCGGTACGGGAAAAGAGGCGAATGAATAGGAAAAGGAAAAAAAAGAGCGGGAAAGGCAGCGAGCGCGAGGCTTTACGGAAAGAAGCGCCGAATGATCGAGATATTGGAAGAAGAAGAAGAAAAGAAGAAAAACGGCGTCGACAAGTCAGAGGAGGAAGGAACGAAAACTATTTGCTGCTAATGTATATATGTGTGGCATGAGGATGAGAGAGATACGACGTTGTGAGGCGGCTTCCTGCTTCCAGCAAGCATTGCCCTGTGCGCCGCTACTTCAGAGAACTCTCATATCCCGGTCTCAATGGTTTACCGTTCTTGAAACGATACACGAGAGATAGAGAGAGAGATATCGGTATAACAGCGGCAATACTACCTCACCAGCAGCGACAACAGAAAAGAGAAAGTAAAACAATAGTAACGCCGACGCACGCAATATCTTTTTAGACGAAGGCGAAGATGGGGGAGAAGAAGGGGTGATCAGTGACGAGAGAGAATGTGGCTCGGTGGCCGTTGCGAGCGAAATACATCACACGTCCGCGAGTACGTGCGACTGCTTTGGCGAAAAATAATAATAAAAAAGGAAAGCAAAGAGTCCTTCCCGTAGCGACCGAAGTGCGTTGGGGTTTGAGAAGACATTTTTAAAGGAAGAGGGCAACCATTGTTGAAACCGTGTTGTTGTGGTCATGGCGTTTACCTTAAATGGCATCCTTTGCTTTCATAATATAAGTTCCTTTCACTTTGTTAGTACGTAAGGAGCGAGAAGAACCATAAACTCGATGAGTCACACACACGCACACACACGCGTTACCGCAGTTGTCGGCGGAGAAAAAAAAAACGCGAAGCACAACGACGGCAACACGACGTCCACGGCGGCATGGACGGTGCATCCCCCGATCATCCTGAGAAGACACCACCACCAACAACAGCCAATTTGGCAGTACGAGAACGTGCTGCGTACAGAAAGGGCACGGGAGCAACAGCAGTACAACGCGTCCCACCGCCCTCTTCCCCTCAAAAAACAACCCCAATGCCGGCAACAACAGGAAATGTGATCATACTGAGAAAGAAAGAAAAAAGGCCACGTACTACAACGACGATGACGGGTCATGAATTGCTTGCGAAGGTACATCCGAAGCCCAGCGCTCTTCCTCTTCCCCTCCGTTTTTAACGCTTCTCCAGCGTCTCTGAAAGCTCCCCTTTGCGATAGAGCGCGACAACGTCGTCGTAGCCGCCTAGAAACTTGCCGTTAAGAAACACCTGCGGCACCGTGTGGACGCCGGTGCGCGCGACCACCTCCTGAAACACCTCACGCCCGTTCGGAATGATGTCGATCTCCAGCGAGACGAAACGGTGCTTCAGCTCAATAAACAGCATCTTCAGCTTCGTGGAGAACTGGCAGTAGGTGGCGGAGATAAGGACGATGCGGTTGCGTCGCAGCATCGAGTCGAGAAACTGCGGCGCCCGTGCGGGGTCTAGCGCGCTGTTCATGGTGGAATTGGTGCAGGTGCTATTGTTGTTTTATTTTATGTACTGAAAGCCCCCGTTTTAGGAAGAGTGGAGCAGAGAGGCAAAATACCAGTTCGCTGCACTCCTGACCAAACACAACTTTTCGACTTGCAAGCGGAGCGTGCGTGAGAACAACGACGAACAGGGCGAACAGCCAACAGAAAGTGAGCGAGAGAGAGAGAGAGAAGAAGAAAGAGCGGCGGCCAAACGGTACAGAAGCTCAAATGAAAAAGACGGGAAAAAAATCCACGGGGGTTTGAGCGTTAAACGATGATGAGGATGATGCCACCGTTGCAGCATTTCGCGTTCCTGTTTGCTTCGTGGTATTGAAAGAAAAAAAAAACAAACAACAACAACAACACAGAATTCACATCCAACACCCTCCAGGTAAAGCGACGCTTCTTCTTTATTAGAGAGGTGAAAAAAAAAAACACACAGCAACCACATCACCACCACACGTTGGCGGCTTCGTTGCACCTCCTGCTTGCGCCACACGCCATCGTACGGCGGTATTTCCGCCTTTCATGCACATCCGGATGATTATACTTACGTCTCTCTACGACACGGTCCAAAAAAAAAAACATCATCATCAACCACGACAAGTATTGATCGTGCCAATGCAGTTGATATGTGTCTGTGCAGCAGACTCCAGCAACGTCAAAGCTGCAAATACACGTCCCTTCAACACCGCAAATGGAAGCCCCCCGCGCTGATCTTAAAAAAAAACAACAACAACAACAACCTGCACAGACAAAACAACAGTAAAAAGAATCAGACAAGAGAGCACATCGATGGGCCTTTGATAACTGCACCCAACACACGCCTCTCAACCCTCCACGTCATACAAATACTCCGAGACGGTCGACGACGTGTCGCTCGCCGACGGGTCCAGACTAAACTCCTCCGCTAGTGTGTTGTGCACCTGCGTGAAGCCCAGCGCGGGGCTGTCCTGAGGGATCATGTAGAAACTGCCGCCGTCGCTCTGTTGCAAGGAGCCGCCATGGCCGCTGTGGTTACCGTTGTTGTTCACGCTGCTGCTGCTGCCTCGATGGGAAAACTGCTGCTGATGCTGCCGGAGGTGCGGGGAGGTGAGGGGCGCCAGACGCGCACTGCTGCTCGTGGAGCGGATGCCAGTTGCAGGGGCTGCGGCAGGTGTCGAAGACGACGACGGTAGCGGCAGTTGCTCCTGACGAGAGGCCACTGTGCCGCTGCTTCGATTGCTGTACATAAATGTTGGACTCGTCGTCTTCGCTCCACTGGGGCGGCTTCGGTGTCGGCCGTGCTGCGGCGTCGTGTCTGCGCTGTGGCGTTGGCCAGCAGTCGACAACAAACCCGACTTCGGCGGAGTGGGTGGCGCCACAGGCGGTGGCAGCGGCGACTGAAGTGCAGGAGAGCGAGCGGTCGGTGGAGATGGCGTCGGGGTGCGCAGGGCGTCTGCGAAAGTCTCCAACCTGCCCGACCTCCACGCCGATGCTGCTGCCGTCGCTGCGGCTGCGACCGTCTTTGGCGTGGCGGAGGACACCGCTTGCTTCTCACCCGCTTCCACCTCCTGTGTGGGGCTCACAGTCGAGGTCAGCGCCTTGTGGGCCGGCTTCCGTGTCTTCTTCTGCTCTGTCGTGTTCCTCGGGAGGGCCACCGGCGGGATCGCAGCGGGAGGCGGCGGCGGGGTGGCCAGCCGAGGCGGCGGGGAATCGACCAGAGGGGGCGACGGCGACGGCGATGGAGAGACGGGGCGGCGCCTGCGGGCTGACGCGTCCTGCTTCGTGTTGCTGAGCATCGGAGCGGCGTAGGGGGACGGAGGACTAACTGCTTTTCCCGAGTTGCGAGGCAGCGGCGTCGACTCCGGCTGTTCTGGCTGTCGCTGATGACGATGCGGCGGCTCTTCAGGGGCGGCGACTTCATCCGTCCGCTTCTCGTTCTTCTTCCCCTTGTGCTGATGTTTCTCCGTGAGGGACGCAGACTCCTCTCCCGCCAACCCGATGACGTCGCTGTTCACCGTGGAACTGCGCGTCTCAAGAGGTCTCGTGGACGTGTCTGCCGCTGCAGACGCCGCTTCGTTTTCCTCTTGCGCCACGGCAACGGCACCGCGACGACCACGACGCCGTGGCAGGGGAGGCGGTGTGGCCTCCGCACTCTCCTCCGCACTTCTCTCTGCATCCGTTTGGGTCACGCCCTTCTTCGTCTTATTCACCGCCGCAGGTTTTTGCGGTGCCTCACCCACACCCCCGGCTACCGCATGTGGCGCTGTTCCTGTTCCTGCTGCTGCTGCTGTCTTTGAGGGCAGCGCAGAAGGGGATGGTTTTGTAGAAGGAGCCAGGGAGGCGGAGGAGAAAAACAGTTCAGCCAGCGTAGCTTCCACATCTCCCACAACATCTCCCACGGCACCGGCAGCTACATTTGCTGCTGTGTCTGCGGGTCGCCGTGTTGCCTCTGCGGCCTCCACAGCACTTTCGTGAGGGCGGTGATCCACCCGCGCCGTTTTCGCAGACGTGCGCTCTTCCTCATCCACCTCTTTCGCATGATGGGACCTCTTGCGCCGGCTCGGCTGCTTCTCCGACTCCTCGGGCCCCTCTTTTTCCCCTTTCTTCTTGAGATCGATGCGCACTGCGTCGACGTGGGTTTGCGACACAGCACTAGGAGGCGCGGAAAGGGAAAGAAGCTGCTCTTCTGTGGGCCGCGGATGAGGCGTCTGCGCCGGCGCCACGCCATCCCCGGCGCGCATCACCCAGTAGTGCCGATCATGCTTTACACGGAAGCACCCCGGTGGCAGCCCTTCCGAAGAGCATAATCGATAGGTGCTGTGCGACGACTTCTTTTCGTCATGCACGTTGGTGCCGCTCTCGCCGTCTGCCGTGGTGCTGGAGCTATCCGCGTCGTTGTCAGCCACGCTTCTCTTCCCCTGCTTTTTCTTTGCATTATCGTTGTTGCTGTCGTTGTCCTCCGCCGTCTCGCCGTCGTCTGCCGTGACCGCCTTCACGCGACGCTTTTCGGCTAGCACGTACCCGTGATCGCCGAGGAGGAGACGCAGGTTAACGATGCCGGTGGACCTGGCGGGGTGGCCGCAGAAGTAAATTCGCACAGCCGCCGCCGCCAGTCCCGGCAGGTCGATGTCAAAGGCAGAGCCCGAAATCGTCACCACGGACGCCTGCGACCATCGCGGCATCGCTCCGAAGTGCTGCTGTGCGTTTCCTTATTTATTGCGTTTCAAAGAAAGGCGAGAACGCGGAGAGGGACAAAGGGCGATACCTGCGCACACGCGTGCGGAATTTCCAGGATGTGGTGCCGTGTTAGTGCTTGGGTGAGTGAGTAAGAGGAGTAAAGAGAGTAGTGTGAAAGGGGGAAGGAGAAGTGGCGGGGAGTAACAGGTCGTGCTCCTCCTTAACAGCAACACCTAAAAGCTTCAAAATAAATAATAAAAATAATTAAACGCGGTTCAGTAAACCGGAGAGGGAGTTATCGCTCGCCCTGCCCTCCATTACGATCCAGTCATCGATGCATATATATACATTGTTGTTGCGTGTCTGTAGAGATGCGAGAAGTAGTAGCTCCCGTCCTCCCTCCCTTTGCGGCGCAGGCCGACAATTTTTTATTATCACTATTATTTTTGTTTTCTGGAGTGTGGACTGTACGCGATGCGCCATCGTGTCATCACATGTATCGTCCCCGCACCCACTAACTGAGGATGAGCTCTCCATCAGCTGCTCTGTCGGCAACGTCAGGCGGGGGAAAAAACATATTAAGAGGCATAAAGCATGAAGTGCACAGCACACCGCAATCGTTTACGATTTCGCACAAGCAGAAGTACCGTTTCCCCCTCATCGAGGGTGCGTCTGTCCAGATGAGAGGTACGTTGTGACGGACACGCAGTGACACACACTCACACACACACACACACACAGACAGTCTCACAGACTCACAGGGAGAGAAGCGCACAGAGGCCAGTAGTCAAGCAAACACCGTCAGATAATCATAGGAAAAAGCTATGCATCAACAACGTAAGGTCAGTCGTTTTGTTAGAAATACACTGTTTCGATCTCATCACACAGGCGTCTCTTTTCTCCTCTCTTCTTCTCCCCCTTCGCGCCTTTCAACGCCGTCACGTCCGCCTGCTGAGAACAAACGGGAGCAGTCATTCTAGATATCGCCGAACAGAAATGTACGAGCAGTTGGTCAGCTATCAAGACGACGCAAAGCGCCGGCAACCAACACACACACACACACACCTCTCAGAAACAGTTTGGAAAAAACATAGCGGTACATCAATCAACACTTCAGTCGTTTTGTTAGGAATAAAAAAAGCATCTTGTGTAAGGTCATCATAGAGGCAGTTTGCGCAGTTGAGGATCGTATAATGAAGAGCGCGCAGAGGCAGCAAACGGGAAAACAAAGAACGCTAAGGTGATATATTTTTCTCTTTCCCTTTTTGGAAACACTGAATAGCTTCACGTGTATCTCGACTAAAACCTTCGGCTGTGTCACCCGTCACGTTCAGTAACACGCTAAGCGGCGTCATCGCAGTCATCTTACAGGAAATAGTATATATGAAATTAAAGAGAAAGAAAATGAAGAAGAAACATCAAGAGAGGGGTTTCGCAATTTTTTCCGTCGTAACCAGCATTGCATGGTTTTCCTCCGCTTTCTACCAAAACACGTGAGACAGCTAACATAATTGATTCCGAAGACAGCGTGGGGGTCGCGCGACGAGAACGGAGCCTTTTTTTCTTTCTCTCCAGAATTCTCTGCTTAACGCGAGACAGCGGACTCGGCAGAGCGCACGCGGAAGCCTCAAAGAAAAACAAGACAAATGGCCAGTTTTTGCGTGACGATTTCGGGTACATTAGAAGTGAACACACGCGAAGCATCCTTCTTTTTGATTGGTGTCTCCATTTGCTAACTGAAGAAATATCAGCAAAAATAAAATTATGTGACTGCGGGGTTGCGTCGACAGCAATCGTTTTCTTCTGCACTTTGTGTACTGCTTCACTGTACGCTTCCTCGCAACGCTCCATCCATTCCGCCGCCATTAAAACGTGCTCCAAACAAATGGACTTTTGACAACAGCAAGGAACGAGGAGTTCAGCGGCCGCAGAACACGACACTCCTCTTCACTGCAATAGTGATAATAAACAGTATTAGTAGACAACAGTATCCTCATCTGTTCCTCGTTCCCCCTTATACCTGTCCGTATCACGGCAATCACTTCCTCTGCAGGGCATTCACAAGCGACTCCGGCTCCTCGCCCGGCACGATCTGCGGCGCTGTGGCCGAGGTAGCCATGGCGGAGAGCTTCTGGTAGGTTTGGTGGAGCTCACTCGCCTGCTGTTCTTCCTTGTCCGCACTCGGGCTTGTGTCGCCGGCGGACCACCACAACAGCTCTGTGTTCGACGACGCCATATACACCACCGCAGCGACGCAGACAATCACTAAAGTAAGTTTGTTCATCCGATCCGACGATCTCCCCGTACCCCCACCACCTGCTGCAGCCTCTCTCTGTCCTTCGCCTCCCCTACCCTTCTGCGCAAACGTGGGCATCGCTCTCTTCGACGTATCCGCCAACGTTCGCTGCTGCTGCGTCGCCTTGACAGCTGCTGCCGCCGCCCTCGCCGCCTCCGTCTGCTGCGCACGCACGACGTCGAGGATCGTCGACATGCTGCGCGCCACGTACGGGACTGCGACCGTCACCATATAATGCATCGACCGCACGACACCAAAGCGAGTTGTGGGGACGTCGTACGCCGCCCGCACCGCACCGCGAAAAGCCTGATTGACGAGCAGCGCGTCCGTCGTGCTTGTGTTGGTGACGAGCAGCGCGAGGTACAGCACCGTGGTGAGCTGCTGGGCGGCTTGCTGCCAGTACTGCTGCTTCGCCGGTGGCAGGGTGAGGAAGGGAGAGGGGCGAGTTGTGGCTGTTCCTGTGGTGGTGGTGGTTGCTGCCGGCGGAGTCGCACCGCAACCTAGCGGGGCGTGGGCGAGGTGCACGACGGCGCCGATGTAAAACGCTGCCGCCTCCGCCGCCGGGACCATTGCGGCGGTCGTCGACGGCGATCCGACGGCCGCGGCGGCGGCGGCCACGCGGTGGACCTCCGCGATTTGCCACCCCGCGAGCAGCACCTCGACCGCCTCAAACGTCACTTCCAAATCACGCGCGGCGCACTTGGCGTCGTAGTCCGCGGGAGTTTGTTGTTCGCCTTCGCTGTGGCGTGCACTCGCCGGCTGCGGCGCACCGTCGAAGGCGTGGTGCTGCAGGAAGTGTAATGCGGTGTAGAGGACGTCAGCGCAAAGAGCGTTCTTCTCCACGTCTGCGAAAATCTGCCAGGCCGCGTGTGGTTTGCCGCCGGCGTTGCAGTGCACGTACACGTGGCGCGCCAGCGCTGTCAGGTACTGCTGGACAAGCGACGGCGGTGCTGCGGCTCCGCTGCCACTCTTCGCATCGCTGTTGCTACTGCCGTTGATGGTGCGACTGCTTCTCAGCTGGATCGTGTGCTCTGCCTCACGCAGCTGCAGAGCAGTCACACACAGGACGAGCGACTTACCTGAAAGAACCAGCGGAGGGGTACCATCAGAGGTGGTGGTGGCGGTGCCAATGTCAGAAACGGAGCCCACCCAACGCTGAAGCTCCGCCGCCGCCTCCGCCGCCGTGGAGAGGCGGGAAAACGTTGTTGCCGCTGGAGTGGCAGCTGCTGGGGTAGACGCAGGCTTTGCTGCTGCCGTTGCGTACCAGCGCCGACCCCACGTTATGGCCAGGGCCACTGTCGTGGGTTTTGCGCGAGTGAAGGCGCCGGGAGCGGAGGGCGCGGGAGAAGCTACGAAACGGCACTCCGGAATGATAGCCGGGGAGGGCGAGACAGCAGAGCTGACAGGCCGCTGCAGCAGCGAGTTGCCGCCGTACACGGCCCCGAGTCGAAGAGACCGCATCGGGTTGATGGGCAGACAGGAAGTTCCTTTTTGGTGTTTGGAGAAGAAGAAGACACGGAGATAGAAGAGGAATACCAACAATAGTAGCGATTGTGCGTTGCACTGATGAGTGGCAATCAAAACGCTAGAGTAAGCTTACAGGAAAAGAAACAGTTGAAAAGTTACAGGTTTCACTGTTCTCCAGAGGTGCGTGTGTGTGTGTAGTGCTGACTATCGCGAAGAGGACAGGGGGAAAACAAAAGGGCGTTATACCGGGCGAGGTATTTGTTCTTCGTGTAATGAGGAATGTGATCCGTTGAGGGCAACGAGGACGAGCTCTGATAGGGGGTTGGAAAGTCGGTCGGGCTGCATAAACAGGGAAGTCAAATAAAAATATATGTTCTTGTTTTTTGTTTTTCATCTTGTCAGAAGTATTGAGAGAAAGAGAGAAGAAAGGAGAGAGGAAAGAAGGAGATAGTGCGCGTTTACATCGTTTGCCGCACTCACACACAGCCTCTTGTGAGCTTGTCCTTCACACACACGTCAACACACACCGGACATGTACATATATATATATGTATAACGGGAAAACAGCCGACTGCTTTTCTCTCGTGCCACTCGCCAGAGTTGTCGGGCGATACCGTAAAGCTTCCCGTCAAAGCCTCCCTGTAAAACACAGGCGAAAGCTACTGCCCTTTTACTTTCTGCTGCAAAGCGGGAGCGAATAGAAAAGAGAGTAGTAGCGGACACTTCGTACGCACGAAGAAGGGTTTTTCTTCCTTTTCAAATTGCATTATTTGGTCATTGAACTGTATAGAGTTGCCTGGCAGCGGAGCCGGTTGCCGCTCTGCTCCACGCCACCAGACAACTTCAGAAGAAAGAGAGATAAAAAAAAAAGAGAGAAAGAGAGTCGGGAGTGCGCAATTCGCACTAAAACAAGAAATAAGTTTTTCCAGCATCAATATCGTGTGCGAATCGGCATCGTATTTCTGCTTTCAGCGAAGTTAATATATATACGAGCATGACGAATTGACATGAGAGGATCATGAAAGCATGAGAAAAAACAACAAAACACACACACACACAAAGAGTGTGCTTCATACGAGTGGTGACCGTCCGTGGCACCCCGCTCGAGGCGATCTGTGAAGACGTGTATACCGCTGCGCTTCACGAGGGAGAACGTAGTTTTGTATTTTGTTTCTTTGAGAAGAAATAAGAAAAAAGAAAAAGAAGACGATTTCGCTAAAAACGTATATATACGTATATATATATATATATATGTATATCAAGCAATATGGACGATGCCAAAAGTAACGCGCGAAACAACAAAGTCTACCTTTCCTCAAAAACAAACAAACAACAAAAGTTATTCCTCTTCTTCTCTGTGCTGTTCAGTTCACAGTTTTTTCCGCTGTGCATCAACAAACTTCTAGGGAAAAGCGCACACAAGGAAGACGCCAACGCACAAGCGCGCTGCCCTCCGAAGAGAAGAAATAAACGATGATAAGGTGCAGAGTTACCAACCATCGGAAAGCACCTCTTCAAATGGTGGACGCTCATCTCGCCGGAGCACCGCAGAAAAGAGATGGCACCTGCGAGTAGAGAACAAAACAACGAACCAACAAACGAAAAAAGGTCGTCAACACTATCACACGCATTCAATGAAAAACAAACAAACATAAAGAGAAAAAAAAAGTGTTTCACAATAGCATCACCCGCAAACACACACGGTGAGTAATCGCCTAAGTTAAAAACGGTACCTTACAATGAAGTGATGAAAAATGTTTGTCCATTTATCTAAACACTGGAGAGAAACAAAAGAATGATGGCTTTTTTTTGGTGCTTTAAAAAACAAGCTTTACAAGCCTCAGTAAGTGAAACGCGCAATTATCCTTTTGATTTTTTCTTTTCTTCTTTACAATACATGCAAAGAAGTTACCGCCACAATTCTCTTACCTCGCTCGGCATTCACATGCGTTGCAATATCGATCGACTCGACTGCTATCCTTTTAAAGAGTGAGGGAGAATGTGAGCTCAAAAGAAAAATAAAACACTATCTTTTTCCCCTTTTCTCGTTAGCTGCAGACAAGCGCCGTATGGCTGAAGGGGAGGAAGGGAGTCAGACAAGACGCAGCAGCTAAACAAAAAAGAAAATAAAAGAACATATAGATGAGTAGAGGAAGAGACTAGGGCGTGCAAGGCACACCCTTCAATGAAGCGATTCCTATTATTACTATTAGTATAATTATTCTTGTTTTTCTTCTGCAGCTTTTGGTTTCTCCTCTCCACTCTTGTGTGTCCAGAGCTGAGCAAAGGGTAAACGACCGTGGTGCGAGTAAACCCTAAAACAAACGCACGCCAGAGCTATGAAAAACAAACAAAAAAACAAGCAACCCCCCTAAAAGGCGTCTCCGTAGATCATTCGCGCCCATCAACCGAGAGCGAGAGAGAGAAGGGGACAATAAACTCGAAATCGACAACAAAAACAAGCAAAGTAAAGCCGATTCCAACAAAGGAACATCAAAGAATAGCGTGGGTGCTCAGATGGGAGACCACTGGTGTGCAACACGGCACTGAGGTGTGTGTGTGTGTGCTTGAATTGACCGTCTGAGAAAACAACAGTAACAATACTTGAATGAATACAAGTAACCGCTTTCACTTCTTCCGGCCATGCGGACCGACACACAGCATTTCTTTCGCAGGTGAATAACAGCAGTAGAGAAGGAGACACAAAGAAAAACACGAGAAGAGAAAGAAAAAAAAGGCGTCTGCAAAACAACATCTACACAGCAGCTCCAAAAATCGAGAAAAAAAAACACACACACGCACACACACACACAACATTGCATTGCTATGAATGTTCATATATACATATTAATTGTAGTTATCGTTAGCGAGAGCGGGGCAACCACGGCTACCTCGCTGTAAGAGAAGGAGAGCAACAACTACAACATCGGTGCGGGTTCACGAATCAAGAGGATCAGCTTTTAGGAAGAACTGAGGCGACGGAGAAGACAGGAGAAGAAAGGAGAACAAGAACAAGAAAAAAAAAGAGGTAATTGGCGTTTCGTACGTGGACGTGTGTGAAAGAGGAGGAAGGTGTTGTCTTCACGAACGCAGTGAATGACGGGCGGAGCAACGGATCCATTGTAACTCACGGGTTTTGGCTATACCAGCACTCTGAGGGGTAAACGAAGGCATCCTCACAGACACGATTAACCAACGAAAAGGAAAAGGAAAAAAGTGGAAAAACACAAAAAACTTCGTCTCATCCGACGAACGGGAAGTGCGCTGGAAAAACAGAAGAAGAAGAGAAAATAGAAAACGCAAAGCAAAACACTCAAAGCGACACATGCAAGGAGGGAACCGGCGTGGATCATACCTTTTTGCCTTGTCAGCACCACACCTGTCGACGTCCCATAGCAGAGGTCGCATACAACTGGCCGTCGCTGGCGGACCTGTGCAGACTCGCCATGGTGGCCGGCGTGGCGGTGGACGCCATCCCGTACGAGGACGACAGATGCGAGAACGCGGCAGGAGACACGCGGCCCGAGGCGGCGCTGTAGCTTCCCTCGGTACTTGGATTGCCACCGCCGATCCCGTTGACCCCGCTGCCCATCTGCTCCGCCGCCATCATCCACTGATACGGGTAGGCACCAAAAGGCTGCGGCACAGAACTCAAGCCCGCACCCGTCAGCGAGCTCGCAACATAGGGAAGGCCCTCAAGGGTCGTCGCAGGGTGCAGCGGAGTGTGCGCGGAGGAGTAAGCCGGCAGCCGCGCCATCGACGGCGCTGCGTTGAAGTGCAAGTCGGCGCGCAGCAGCGCCGATCGCCCTGTGATGTCGTGCGCGATGCGGTGCGACTGTGGAATGAGCAGAGGATGTCGAGTAGATGAGGCGGGTGCAGGAGTGATTGCGGCCACGGCCAGGGTAGTCGTCGTGGGCGTGACTGTTGGCGCTTTACCGTGCTCCACTGCGGCCGCCGCTGCGGCGACTGACGGGAGGACGTGCGCGGCGACGTGGTCGTCCGGCATCAGCGAGGCGTGGTATTGCATCATGGACCCCTTCTTGTACGCAGTGACGGGTGTGTTGAGGTGCGAAAGGGCTGCAGTTGCTGCTGCTGCTGCCGCGGCAGTGATTGTGGTAGTGGAGACCGTTGGAGGTTCATGGTGCTCTGCTGCTTCTTCGGCTGTTGCGGCCGCTGCGGAGGCGAGAGCTGACATGTCATCAGCGTTCACGTTGCTGCCACCGCTGCCGCTGCTGCTCCGCGAATTCGTGCGAAGGTTCGCGGTCACCAACGCAATGGCCATCGAGACTGACAACCTCCGTGGAGACGCGTCCGCCCCCCGCTCGTCGTCACCAGCCGACTGCTCGTACCGTTCATCGCTCTCCTTATCTTCGCCGGCCGCCGCCGCGGTGGTAGACGCAAAGGCGCTCGCATCCGGCACGTTGATGTCGTCCTCGCTGAGATTATCCGCCAAGACCTCGCGAAGGGGGACGAGGTGGCGAGGAGGGCGGTGGGCGGCATCTGCAGCACTGCCACCATCATGCGGCGGTGGCGAAGAAGATGTGGACACAGGAAGGAGAGAAGGCCGGAGCAGCGTCTGCACACCGGCGGGCACGTGTAGGCTGCTGTTGTTGCTATCGTCATTCCCATCCTCCTCGACGCAGTAGTCGGCAGAGGTAGAGGAGTGACGACGGAGAAACTTGAATGAGGCATCGCAGGTTGGCGGCGGCGTGTCTGCGGTTTCGGGGTTCACGGGTGTGACGAATGGCGTCGGTTGGATGCTCCTGCTGTTGTTGGTCCCCGCAGCCGCCGTTCGCGCCTCTATGAACGCCATCGACAGCTGCAACGGCGTCATCGACGCATCACTGAAGTTATCATCGCTGCGACGGCCGTGCGCGGCGGCGCTCTGTGGGGAGCCGCCAGCTACGGCATCACCTGATACAGCAGCAGCAGCAGCGGCATTCCTGCTGGACGCTCCGCGCGTGCCCAGCTGGACGTCGCTGCCCTCCTCACTGTCGAACTCGCTGTCTTCCTCATCTTCACGCATCCCGGGAGAAAAGGTGCGGTAGAGGGGCACGCGCTGGGAAGAGAGGCTGCGGTCTTGTAGGTCCCCGGAGGCCCGACCGCCGACGGCCGCGGCCTCGACAAAAGAGCGGAGAGCCACCCGTAAGTGCCGCTTTTCATCGTAGTCTTCGTTGTTGGCGGCGTCATGAATGCTGTGATAGCTGCCGGTGAAGGCCGCCGAACGGCCGAGGTTCGTGCTGTGCTGAAGCTGGTGGTGGTTGTGATATCCACTTTCACGGTACCGACGTGAGCTCCACGTGGAGACAAGGCGGTTTTCACCCGAAGGGTGTCGCTTGCTGTGGACCCCGCTGTCATCGGAAGCCTCTGGCGGACTCCAAGTATCGAGATGGACACCACAGCTGTCGTCCGGCGACGTCGTGTGCAGCCACTCCAAAAAGGTGTTGCGCAGCGCGTCCATGTCTTTCGCACGTTTGCAAGCACTATCAATATCACTACTAATCTTTTCCAAAAACAAAAGAGAAAAAATAGACGGCGTGCTGAGATGCTCTTTGGGCTGCTGCAGACGTGTTGCAGGAACAAACAAAACAAATCTCACTGGAAGAAAGGAGAAAGAAGAGGAGGTTTTTGTCGCACAGGTTCAACGGAATTGTAACGTCCTCTTGTGGAAGAAGATGAAAAAAAAAGGAAAAATGAAAAACAAAATGAAGCCCAAGTGAGCAGTTTATCTGTGTAGCAGTATTTAGCCCCCCCCCCTTCTTTTGGTTAGCTTCGCACCGTTAAATTATATACACTACTACTAATAAAAACAAATAGGCAACAGACGATAAAGACAGAACCGAATGTGTTTCGAAAAGCAAATGGAGAATTGCTGCCGTTGGTTTTTCTCTTTCCCTTGCTATGATTCGACAGTGTTTCTTTTTTCCCCCGGGGTGTTGACGGTGGGTGTGCGCACAGAGAGACGCCCCTCGACACACACAAACAGACACACAGAGAGAGAGAGAGAGAGAGGTATCACGCAGCCAATATGGGGCGGTATATACAGCGATGGAATAGAAAAAAACAAACAAACACACACACACACACAATGATAACAGGAAATACCAGAAAGTATTGAACGCGTGCGTGAAACACGGAAGCGAAAAGACAAGAGAGCAGAAGGGGGAAAAAAAAATAGGAGGAGGGAAGACAATTTCTTCTGTGAAAGAGAGAGTGAAAAAAAAAAAAGCAAGTACCACTAAAAGGCCACAACGATCGGTAAAGGTTTTACGCGTATGTACGTGTGTGGCGAATCTATACAACGGATTCGGAATGGGTGACAAAGAAGAACAGAAGAATCTCTGAAAGTCAGAAACAAGAGTTTGGCGACAAAGAACAGTCCTCCTTTTTCTCTACTATTGGATGCTGCCGTTCAGTAGTCTTCCTTTTTTGCTTCCGCGCGTTAACGGAAAATATATAAAAAAGAAAGAAGACAAACGGCGGGATTTTTTTTTTTTGATTCCTTTTGAAGGAGCAACAACGGAAATAACAGGAAGAAAAGGTGTAGCGTGCCGAGAAGAAAGACAACAACAACAACGTGAAGGACACTGCAGGTTCACGTGGAGACAAACTGCAGACACGCGGAGACAAAGAAAAGAGGGAGGGAAAGGGGAGGGAGAACGAGCCGGTCAATGTATGGATCGTTGCTGTCGATGTCAGGATATTCTTCCCTTTTAAAAAGAAACCAAAGAAAAAAAACAGAACTATTACAAAGAGTCACTTGGAAAAAAAGAAGAAGAAGAAAGCAGAAGGCAGGAGTAGTGGTAGAAACGGAAACGAACGAGGAGATGAGGCGAACACGTTCAGCCCCGTCGAGAAAAGGAACAAGGAAAGATGGAAAGGAGGAGTCAATTTTTGATCGAGTTTTTTTTTTTTGGTTGAGGGTGTGTGCTGTCGCAGAGGATGCGACGTGACAACCATATATATGTATATGGCCTACTAATAGCTTTCTTTTTGGATGCAGCTGGAGAAACAGAAGAGACTTCAGGTGGGGGAGAGAGAAAAAGAAAAAGCAAAGAAAGCTGAAGAAATCCTCCAAGAAAAAAAAACTCTTCGTGGCGTGAGTGAGCGCTGATGCGTGTTTTTTTTTTTAACTCCGTCACAGGGAAACTGTCAGAAACACAAGAGAAGGAGGAGGAGGCGAGGGAGAAACGGGGTTCTTTTAATGAGAATAATAATAAAATGCAGCCGATTATAGAGCTGTACACTGCATATATATGTGATATTTACAGTGGAAAAAACAACAGCGAGATCAACCTTTTTTGTCCTCTTGAGAAAGTAAGTTAAAAACAAAAAGAGAAAGGAAGCCAATGCAATGACAGCAATTATTGATGTATTCCTAATACTCTCAACCTGCGTTTCGAGGGCACACGGTCTTTCCAAAAAGAAAACAAAACAATGTAAGTATGTACGTGTTATTCGATGTTTGACTGCAGCTTATCAGTGGGGTAGCACCTCCAGCATACAATAGTAAAAAGTGAAAAGAGAAAGAATTTTTTCGTTTCTTTTTTTTTTGGTTAGAGAGGGGAAGATAACGCGAAAACACGCTGACCAGCAGAGATCAATGGTACGACAAACACAGGACACAAAAAGAGTCGTGCAATTCAAACGTGAAGAACAGGAGTAGTAACAACAGAATTCATTAATAATAATAATAATCAATAAGATGAAGGGAAGAAAAGAAGGAACCGAAAATACACTGGTAAGTGATAAAAACAAAAGCAGCAGAGCTGTAGAAGAGGAAGAGAGGAAGAAGAAAGAGAACAAACAAGTAAAGCACAAAGAGAGGGAGAAAGAGAAAAGAGAAAACAAAACACACACACACAAGAGTACACTCTGATAATAATAAAATGAACAGAAAATGATGCTTTATCAAAGAAAATTACATATACTGTTCTCGTGATTCTTCCAGTTCAAGTGACGGAAAGATCGTTCCCACGACTGTCTGCACACAGAAGAAGAAGAAAAAAAAGCAAATGAACTTACCAAACACTCGATGTGCTGAAACCGGCGAAGGCAACGGGGCAAACGAGAGCTGAGGCCGAGTGCAGGCGTTAAACGCACACACACACGCACACCACAGCAACAATAAAGAGGAAGCAGATGGCCGTTGGAAAATGGGAGAAGAGGTGGGAAGAGTATTCGAGATGGTGCCTTTTCACAAGAGAGGAAGGAAAAAGAAGAAGGAAAACAAACAAAACATGAAAGAGAAAAGACGGCGCTGCTCGGGGTGCGGCGAGAAGTCGAAACCAAGAAGGAAAAGACGAAGAAGAAGAGTGTGGTCGTAGTGAAGCGTCACTCGTGCAAATCAGCTCTTCTTTACTCCTTCACTCCTTTTCTTTTCTTTTTTCCTTTCTTTTCCAACTGTGTCACCGCTTCTGTACGTTCGCAGCTGTAATTACAAAGAAGGCAAGAAGGAAAGAAGGAAGAAGGAGTAAGCGGCGAATTGACCCCAAAAAAACAAACGGCTCGTGGTGCACGAGCTTCCTCTCTCACTCTCTGATGGGGGTGTAAAGGTGAAGGAGGAGAGGGGAGAGAGAGAGAGAAATAGAAAAAAAAAACAAAGCCTGTCCTTTTCCTTTCTTTAGCTTCTCCGGAGCTGTGTCTTGTTGTGTTCGTCTTGCGCTCTTCTCGTCTGCGACGCTTCAAATCTTGTTGTCGTGCAAACAAACAAAAAAAAGAGGTGAAATGCGCCGAGAACGTCGGAGGAGACGACGACGACGAAGACGAACTGCCAACGATCGCAGGAGTTGGAGAAGATGAAAACTTCGAAAAAGAAAATGATCGACGATCAGCACCGCTAATGTGCAGCGGGCCCAAGTACGGCCCAATCACAAAAATATCAAAAAGAGCAAGGGAGCAATCAATAGGAATAAGTTACTGAGATAAAGGAGAGATCAATAGATGTAAAAAGGGGAAAAAATAATAATTATGATAGAAGAGCTTGGAGCACTGTAAAAAAACTTGTTCCAGTCTATAATGCTATATATATATGGGGGTTTGTTTAGATAATGAAGTACAGTTTCAGTGCATAGACAGTTCCATGACCAAGGGAGAGAGAGAGAAAAGAGGAAGGGAAGGATAATCGAAGATGAGCTACGTGATGGCGCATTACACAGAACACGTTTCATCCCTGCCTTGCTGAGTAACATCAACGTTTCTCGCCTGCAGAAGATGAATGAGTGGGTCACAGTTGAAAGCCCTTTCCGTACTGCGTTTGCAGAGCATGGACAACAACAACAACAAAAGAGAAAGTGTAGAAGTTAACCAAGTTGGATCGTTCGGTTTAGGCGAATAGTATATATATATATATACGAATTAATTGGTGTGCACAGACGTGAGAACGGAGCGTGCTGTGTTCCCGCAGCACGCCAAATCTCTCGTCAGTTTAATAAAACGAAGTACATATATATATGCGCGGGTTTAAGCGGAAAGGCATTCAAAACAGCCGAGCAAGAGACACACACACACACATACAGAAAACCCGTCCACATCACCTCCTTTTCCTTTTCCTTTTCGTGAATCAAGGCCGGTAGGTCGGTGCAATCCACGCCGTGCTCACCTGCGCCCGCAGGCGTGCCTCCTCCGCCTCCTCCTCCACTTGCTGCGCCGACCACGTCGAGAGGCTGGCAGACGTGCCCATCGCTTCCAACGACGCGTGCAGCGCGGCAAGCTGCTCACCCGGTGGCGATGATGATGATGATGATGATGCGGCGGCCACGTTTGAGTTTGCCGATGTGTCTGCGCCTGCTGTCGTGAAGGACGCCGCTTTCAGGTTCGTTGCCGCGTCCTGTTGCGTACTCGCCCGGTCCAAGGCCATCACCGCTTCCAGCAGCTCGCGGGCCACATCCGCCGGCTGAGGCAGCGACAGCTCGTGTACGCCCGATGCAAGGGGGGAAGTCAGCGGGTAAACCGCTGCGTCGTCTTCGAGGAGTGTTGCCTCCTCGCGTCGCCTCATCTCGTCATACGTGGCGCCGGCCGAAGATACGGGCTCTGAGCTGATCCTCCTTGCAGTGCTCATGTATTGCGTGTGGCTGCTGTCGTCGTCGTTTCTGTTAGCGGCGGACATCGATAACTTCTGCAGGTCCTGCAACGCACGCATAATGCCATCATCACTGCCGTGCTGCTGCTGCAACGATGCGGTGCCTTCCACTGCCGCCTCAGAGTTGCTGCTGCTGGTGGTGCTGCCCGCTGCAAATAGCTCCCGAAGCAGCGGCGCCGCCACGGCGCAGGCGGGATCGACACGACTACGTCGGCGCACCACTGCCATCAGCTCCTCCTGCTCTGCCTCGTTGAACACCGCACGCGGCAGCCCGGCCAGCAGCGCGGTCCGCTCGTTGCGTCGAATGCGCAGGAGCACGAAAACGACATCTGCTGTGGTCGCGCCGGCCGACGTCACGGACAACATAAAGAATACCATCGCCTTGGTCGTGCGGGGGCCCCAGCGGACCGCCTTCTCGCGACCGCAGAGCGCCATGGCGAGCTGCACCGTGCGTGGGCTCATCACCTCCGCAGATACGACCGGTCCCGCCACTGCCGCGTCAGCGGTGCGTCGAGTCGCTGGCGAACGACCACGACGAGCCCTTTCCAGCGAGTCGTGCTGCTGGCGTCCTGCGCGACTCCACTCTGCCGCCGCACGCAGCACCTCCCACTTGCGCGTGTGTCGAAGGGTGAGCACGTGGTAGACGAACATGGCGTGCACCGCGACCGGTGTGGTGCTGTGGTGCTGTTGCATGTCCTGGCAAAGCCGCCGCTGCAGCACGATCCCTTTCGCGGTTTGTGGGACGTGGCGGAGATGCAGCTGACCTGGGGTGAGAGAGGGGTGCAGCATGAGGGCAAAAACCGCCGGGTCGAAGTCGATCCGATGTTGATCCATGTACACCGCGTAGGCTAGCGCCTCGTCGATCTTGCCGGCCGCCGTGCAGATGTACACCCAAGCAGAGTGCAGCGCCGGGCTCAGATGCTGCTCCTGCTCCACCTTGCGAAAAAACATCGAGGCGGAAGTGAAGTAGAAGGGGTCGAGTGTGCAATAGTAGGCGGCCCAGCACAGCAGATCACGCAGGATGTTGTCCGGCAGCGCGAACTGCTCCTCCGGCGGTCGCTGACGAGAACAGAAGGTTAGCACCTTCATAAAGTCCTCGTACACAACGTGTGGCATCGGGGCTTGCTCGTTGCACATCACATCGGAAAACAAAAAGGTGTAGTCGTGCTCCATGATGATCTTCAGCGCGTCGTGGTAGGCGGTGCGCAGCACGATCTCACGCAGTGCTTCGTAGGGCGGACTCCGCCAGAAGTCATCCTTATTGGGCAAATAGTGCCCCCCGCGCATCTGCGACGTCGCGAGCTGACGAGGAAGGTGCTGCAGCCACGCCTTCTGCAACCCGCCGCTCTCCTCGGCGGTGAAGGGGTGTGTGACTGTGGCTGCGCTGTTGCCCTTGCTGGACGATGTGGAGCTTTTTGGGAAACCATAGGGAACATCCGGCAACGCCGCGGCCCACCTCTCCGCTGACGGCTGCTGTGACGGTGACGGTGATGGCGATGGAGGCCGCGTCTGCGCAGACGAGTGAAGAGGAGGGATGGTGGAGGTGTGCCGACGGACCCCGACGCACGCCAACGAAGGGGATCGTGCGAGCACAGCAGAACGAAGGCTTCGCGAAAAGCAATGCGACGTCATGGAAGGCGGAGGCAGCCTCCGCGATCCCCAACGACGAAGCCGAGACGACCGCATGACTCCAAACAAAGCGGAATGAAATTCAGTAATAAAATATATTGTGGTAAACTACCTTCGCACCGTTGAGCTCTTTGAAAACACCGATCCTACGACAAGCCGCCTTCGGCACTACCATGCGTAAACAGCAACACCGACAACACGCAAACAACGGAAGAGCGAAGAAAAGAAGAAAGGGGAGAATACGGAGAGCCTTTGTCTTTACGGGTTGCTCCATCGCAGCCATTATTATTACTATTATTATTATTAAGGATTTCGATATCACAGAAAGAGCCAAAGACGGAGTTTTCTATGAAGAGAGACACGTGTGATAAAGGCAATTGTCGTGAAATGGCTACAGGAAATGATCAAGAATATCGTCAGGGTTGCATCCCGAGCACCAAGTCTTGCCATCGAACCGCACCTTAACTTTTTGATTTTTCCTTGTTCTCGTTATTAAGATGTATATAAGGTGTTCTTGTTTCCCGAGTTCTTCCTTCCTCTTCCGTCACCTCTCTGCGTGCAATTCTCCCTCTCCCCTCTCCGGTTCATCCGCAATCTTTCCTCATATAAACGACGTGGACACTTGCGCTTTCACTGATCTTACAAGAAAACAAAATAGGTTTCCCTTTCCCTCTTCCTACGTGGCTAACGGATATCACAAGTCCTGAAGCTGTCGCTTTTCTCCCTTCGCTACGCAAGGCCAACCATAACAATCTTCTACTCCTCCTGCTTGCGCGTGACTCACGTTCCACCGTAAGGGAGCACCAACGGCATCCATATACAGGCGAAGCAAACCGCCCCCGCTCCGCGAGAAGCGAGGATAGCGATTCTGCACTTGAACAAAAAAAAGAAGACCACTCACACACACTCACACAAACACAGGGAGTCGGACGGGGAAACTGGTAGCTCATACGCAAAGCGCGCGCACACTGGACCCGCAGCACCACCGAAAGCGAAGGCGCCCATCCCCATTGTGGCGCGACGACATGCACACAGCAGTGGTAACGGCGACACTTCGAGGCTGCGGGGGTCCATTCACAGTGGCGCGCTTTCAACAACAAAAAAACAACAGCACCCGCATAACCGAGAAGTCCAACGCAGCGGGAGAGAGGGAGAGAAGCGAAGCACAGAAACGAAGAGAAATATAAAACCAATAATGAATAAGATTCATATAATATAGAAGTTGCCACCGAGGCAACTAAAAACACTAAACAATCAGGCAATATTTATATGAATATATGTTAACGGGAGATAAGAGTTTTTCCTCTGCTTTTCTTGAAGGGCTCAGGTGATCTTCTGCTCTCCGTGGCAGGAGGAGGAGGAGGGGGGAAGGACAGGACCGACTACTCGCAAGAAGGAGAAGAAAAACGCGACAGCCCCGTTAACAAGTTCTGTTGTTTTTCTCTTTAATAGAAAAAAATCGCTTTATCAGAAAAGCGGGGGGGGGCTTAGGTGGACAACAACCGACAGAGACAAGGGAGGGGAAAAACAAAACTAAGCGCTTTCACAGGCTTTTTATGATTCCTTGATGGAAGAAGACGAAGAGAAGAAGAAGAAAGAAGAAAGAAAAGAAAAAGCAAAAGCAGCAGCGACAGAGCTTGCGGATAACGTATCAAATGAAAAGGCGAAGAAAACGGCAAAGCCAGGAAAGCACGTAAAAAAGAAGAAGAAGTAGAGAGTTTAAGAAAGGAAAACCCGCAAAGAGTCAGAAAGAAAGAGAAAAAGGGAAGGATTAAACAGAAAAGAAAAACGCACACAAGAAAGCTGTTACCTCGCCTTCAGTGTTGCACCTCGTCCTTTTTCACTGTGTTGTCGGTTTTCCCCACGCCCACCCACATGCTGTCCATGTTCATTCTCACTTCTCCTCTGTTTTTGCAAGGACTAGCAAAGGCAGAGAGAGAGAGAGAAGGCGTTGAACACTTACATGTTCGTCCACACATCTCCCCCGCCCTCCCCTCTCTCTTAACGGCTCTTCTCGCTGCTCTTTGTACCCAGGATGCATAGCGCTCCACTACAGACTCTGAATGTCTGCCTCGCTCGCCTCGTGCGTGTAGATCTTCACCTCCAGCAGATCGACCCACTGCACGTCGCCCTTCTCCTTCGCATCCTTCGTCGGCGTCAGCACAATCAGCGTCGGCACCCCCGCCAGCTTCAGCAGCGGATGCGTGCGGTAGGGATACGCCGGGTTGCCGAGGTAACCCGGGCGCTCCACCGGCAGCTGCACAAAGAAGGCGTGCGTCTCGCCCAGCTTCGCCTGCAGCTCCGCGAACTTCGCCGCAACCTGCGCCTTTGCCGGGATGCAGTCCGGGCACCACGACGCCCCCGTTGTCGGGTCCGTCGCGCCGACCAAGAAGAGCATGACGGCCGCCGGCTGCTTGCTGTGCTGCTCCAGCAGGCGCTTCGTAATGGCGGTCAGCTCCGCATCCATCGTAGCCGGGTAGCGGAGGGAGAAGATGTTGTGGTTGTTGACGGGGCCGACAGCGGTTTCGACTGGGCCGTGGATGCGGGCAAGGTACTCCTTCCGCGCTGGCGTCTCCTCCGCCTCCGGGCCGCGGTTAATCGCGATCCACTTTGGGTTCTCCTTGAAGATGCGCAGCGTCTTGACATACTTATTCTCGTCCGTGGTGAAGCGGTGGTAAATACCGGCGGGGACGACGAGGCAGTCGCCGGGCTTCGACAGCACCCGCACCCAGCGATCCTGCGCGTCGCGTACGTCGAAGTAGCCCTGGCCTTCGAGGATCAATCGAACCTCGTCGTCTTCGTGGATGTGCTCCGCGAAGTGGTTCGTGGCGAGCGACTCGAACTTCTCGGCGCCGAGGCTGGAGGGACTTAAGTTGACCACGTCGTAGCTCTGGTAGTGCAGCTTCGCCAGCAGCGGCTTGATGAAGCTCTCGACGTCGTCGCTGACTTCTTTTGGGTCGAAGTGGCGGTAGAAGAGCCCTGCCGCGCCGAGGACTTCGTAGCTGCCGGGCTGGTTGGGCGACAGACGGTTCTCCGCACGGCGGTCCGCCACCTCCTCCGGGATGTACCAGCAGTCCGACATGCTTGTTTGCGGGGCTTTTCCTTTTGTTGTTGTTGTGCGATGCAGGGAAGTCGCTGAGTGACTTCCGCGCGAGGTGATTCGTGTGTGTCTGTGTATGTGTGGGTGTGTGTCGGTTTGCTGAGAAGTGAAGCTCAAATGCAGGTGCTCTCTTCGGCTGTTTCTGCAGTGAACGCCAAGAAAAGAAAAGAAGAAAAACAGACCCCTCGAGACAAATCAGAGACGCGGGCAGGACGTGTAGGAATAATTAAACAGCCATGTTCAGTTTGTAAGCGCATGAAAGCCGTTCTATTTGATGCTTGTTGGTACGACGGTGCCTGCAGTTTCACCGCATCGTTGTGCGAGAGGCCGGCGCTGCATGGTACTCAGTCTGTAAGAAAGAAAACAAAACCCTGATGACAACAGACGCACAACGCCGTGGCAGTGATGCCTGCAGGCTGGGGAGGACACTGGCCGTTGGGCCTGTCCGATGCGATGCCCTGCGAGCTTCTCGTCTTATGTATGCGTTTTCTTTTATATGTTCCTTCTTATTATTGAATTGTGTGGCTCACACATCGACAGGAGAAGACGAACGTGCACCGATAGATGCATGTGGCGTATCGAGCTGCATCGTACGAAGAGGACAAGGAGAAAAAAGAAAAGAAAACAACGTCAACACACGTGACCCTCCGTTGTGTTGTTAGCGTGCAGTGAGGGCAGACGCACCAGATGAAAAAAAAACCGAAACCACATTCAGTTGGGTAAACAACACGCGCAACCATAAGAGAAAGGGGAAAAACCCCAACAAAACAGAAACGGCATTCGCAGTGCAGCAGCTCGCTGCGTGTATGCATGCATATGAATAGTACTCCTTGGCCGGACGGACTCAAATATTACCGAAGAGGAGAGGGGCGGTCACTCTCTCCCTTCCGTCACTGCATTCATACATCAACGGGAAAGAGAGCAAAACAATACTCCTAACATAAGGACAATATACGGATGCATAAATGAAGAAAAAAAAAACAAAAAAAAGAACAAAAACAAGACGGAAACCCTCGTAGAAGAGAATACGGAACACATCTGCGTATACGGGCAGCAGAATAAGGGAGAGAGGGAGAGGGCACTCATCCAGAAGAAGGATATGAAACGACGTGGAGCAAACACGAAAGGACGGCGATCGAGAGAGCGAGACAGAGAGAGAGAGAGAGAGCGCACATAAGTACGTGCGGTTTACTCCCTTAGTAGCAGAAAGACAAAATAAAAAGAAATATAAAGAAAGAGAGATCAAACGAACAGACATAGATGCACCACCACCACTGGTTACAGCACAGCGCTGCACACGGCCTTCGCACAAAGGAGAGAAGAAGTAAATCAAACAAACAGGCAGCACCACCGTCCAAGGACATCATCAACAGCAGAAGGCAACGTACAGGGGGAGAGAGGGGGAGGGGGAGGGGGAGTTACGAAGGAGCTGGTCGCCAATGCCCAGGGGAGCTTGTATCCACACGTATATGGCGTGCCTTCCATTCCGCGCGCTGGCTGCAGACTTCAGCGCCGTGTTACAAAGAAGAAGAACAACACAAAAGGTGATGCTTCGCCAGATCCACCAAACGTAACTGCTGGTGCTCGAAAAGACACAAAGAAAAAAGGGGAAAACTAAACTCTCTCTCTCACACACACACACACTTAATGCCACTGGCTTACACACTCGCACGAGGGAGAACAGAAGAGCAGGAAAGAAGAAGAAAAAGAAAAAAAAAGCGGAAAGCTTTTGCTTGACAAAAGGAGTTATTATGCGTAGCAGCGCGCGCACACACACACACACACACACACGTACTAACACTAAAACATCGTCGATGAAAAAGGGAACGTACATATCTAGAACAGTAACGCCAGTAACCGCATTAAAAAATAATAAGGCGCGCCGCAAAGGAAAAAGATAACCGCTCGTACAACGCTCTGTCTTGCCTGATAAGAAGGTGCCGTCGTGCCATCAGAGGAGAAAACATGAGAGCAATACATCATCAGTTCTACCAAGACTTCAAACAGCAGCAGCAGCAGCAACAAAACATACGCAAACTCGAAGGAGTAACTGCAAGAGGTGATGAGAGTTGCACAACAAACACCTAAACGTTTGTCTTCTCAAACACGCCCTACTCCTCATCGCCGCTGCCTCCCTCGCCGCCACTCAGCGACAGGTCCAGCACGTAGTCGTTCGCCGAGCACGGCACGTTCACACTAGCTTCCCCGCCACCGACATAGCTCATTCCGCCCATCTCCCCAGCCCCTCCATTTCCTGATTGCATGGCGAAGTACGAGACGTAGCCTGCCGCCTGTGGCGCCGCGTTGGGAGAGGAGGAGGCAAAGGCGCTGCTGCCGTAGCTAGAGTTGTAGTGCCCGACCGGGTGCACGTTCCCCGAGGCGGAGTTCGCCGCTTCCATAGGCGGCGTGCTGCCCACCCGTCCTCGAAACGGAGAGCTTTCAGAGGAGGTGGCGGGCGCCGCACGGCTGCGACTGTTTGCGTGCATCGAGGCACGTGCGCTGATCGTGCTCTGCGAGAGCTGGGAGTAGATCATCTGCACCTCGCCCATCATATGCGTCATCCACTCCACATCCCACGAAACGGGGTGGTCGAGGATGTCGGCGGCCGTCATCCGCTTTGACGGGTCGCGGTGGAACAAGTTCTCAAACAACTCCACCAGGGAGGCCGGCAGCAAGGCAGGGAACTCGCCCAGCACATCAATGCTCGTGGTGCTAATACACATGACACTGCGCTGGCGGTTCTTGGAGTCCGCCCGCTCCACCTCCGCAATGGCGCGGCGGCGCTCGTGCGCGGCTTCGTCCACGAGGTCGGAGCTGGCCGAGCGACTTGCCTGACTCATCGCGGGGGACGTGGTGCTGGAGTTGTGAGTGGGCCAAACGCCGACACCAGCAGCATCAGCCGTAGTGCCAGCCGTAGTGGTGGCGATGGCCGCTGCCAACGACGACGGTGGCGGCGTGCCCTGCCGCTCCGCCATCTCGTTCGCCAGCGCGCGCCTCAACGCCGCTAAGACGCGGATGGTCGTCGACTCCGTGTAGTGGTTCTCGTACTTCGACGACAGCCGATTCGAGCAGGTGAGGGGCAGGGAGCCGTTGATCGGGATAGAGCGGTAGAGCTCGTTCAGCGCCGGCATGTGCAGCCCGCTGAGGTGACCGAGGTGGATGCCCATAATGCTCGCGATCAGGCACCCAAAGGACCAGAGATCGCAGGCCTCCGTGTAGGGCTCGCCTAACACCATCTCCGGCGCCATGTAGCTCATCGTGCCCTTCATGTTTCGCAGCTTGCGCGACTCGTTCATCTTCACCGCGGACCCAAAATCGCCCAGCTTCGCCATACCGTTCGAGAAGAGAATGTTGGCCGGCTTGATGTCGCGGTGAATAATGCCGCGGCTATGCAGGTATACGAGCGCACTCGCGATGTCGTGCACTATCATGACGGCGTCCTGTGGGCGGGTCAGCGCTGGCCCAGAGAACGAATCGTTGTTGTTGTTGCTGCTGTGCCCATCGTCGTCGGCGACGTTAGCGCCACTGCGGCTGGTGCTGCCACCGTTCATCTTGTTGTTGATGTTCGCCATTACGCTGCTCTCGTACCCTCGCGGCAGCCTGTCTGGGGAGCCGAAGTTCGACTGACCGTAGCGGTACTGTTGGCGCTGATCGGCGCCTGGAATGGCGGTGGACGGCTCGAGAAGGTGATCGGCCAGGTTGCTGTCACACAGCTCCATAAAGATCGAGTACGCGTTATCTTCCAGCTGGGTGTGCGATAAGGACACGATGTTTGGGTGATCGAGCGCGCGTAGGATGTTCACCTCACGGTTGATCAGCTCGAGCTGGCGCAGCTTCATACTCTTCAGGAAGATGCGCTTCATCGCGAGCTTGCCTTGCGAGACATACATCAGCACCTCGAAGACATCTCCAAAGGCACCGCTGCCGATGTGGCTGACGATCTGGTACGTCTGGTGCATGTGCACCTCCATCATCGACAGCAGCAAGCGTCGACGCCGGATGAGCTGCTGCACCTCCCCCAGCACGTTGCGGGTCAACAGCCCAGTGAGAAGGTCCTCGGCGTGCACGACGACGGTGGTGTCCGTCATTACGTTTTCAACGTTCATCGTCGGCGTTTGCACGCCAGGCTTGATGGAAATGAAGTACACCACCACCGTTTTGTCGACCGCGTGGTGCGCCAGCATGTCGTGGATCTCCGCGGTCACCAGGTAGTCGACCCACTCCACGATCAGCACGTCGAACGGCTGCAGCCCAGCACGTGCGTATCGCAGCATCTTGAGCGGGCTGGTCACGAAGGTGGTGCAGTGCCCGTAGAGACCGAGCACCTCCTCCATCTCGGGGTACATGCGCGAGGTGTACACGAGAATGTGGAGGTTGTGGCGCATTAGCTGCTCTGCCGCCTCCGCCTCCGCGGTGCGTAGTACCTTCTGTGAGTCTTTGAGGAACTCCTCATCCTTACGCCTCGACCACTCCGAGTCCTGCGTCTCGTTCACCGATGGACTCCTGCTGCTGTGACGATGGTGAAAGCTGCGGCTGCTGGTGTCGCCGCCGCCGCCCACGTTCGGCACAAGTGTGGTCAGCTTCTCACTGCCGTGGCCGGCGTTGCTGTCCGTCGTCGCCGCCGCTGAGTCCGCGAAGTACGACTGGAAGGCACTGCTGTTGTTATTATTATTATGATTACTGCTACTCGTGGCGCTGCCCGCCTCTGCGCGGTGCGGCAGCGAGGACGCATTCGCTGCCAAGGTGGTCGTGAAGGAGCGCCTGGGCGATGCGTGCGCAAAAGGCGGAGAGGAGGCACTGCTCTCGATGCCCGGCGGTGCCTTCGCGCGAGCATCACGCATCCGATCCGCTACGTGCCGGCGGAGGTCCGCCAGCCGCTGTGGGTGACTGGCGAGTCCAAAGATGTCCATAAAGCTCTCCGCGAAGGAGTCGTTCGCCTCGTCCCCCGTCACCGCCGGGACTTGACGCGTGTCTTCGAAAGAGGTGCTAGCGCTGGCGGGAAAGCTGATCACGTTGCTGCCGACACCACTGAGGCTGCCGTGGCGACCGGCTGCAGCAGCCATCGCCGACGGCCGCGACGGCATCGGCCCTGTTACCTCGTTCACTGGTGTCGTCGCGGCGGTGAGGAGGATGTTCACTGAGGCAAAGGAGTCATCAACCGGGGCAGCAAAGGCGGCGGTGACGGTGTTCGCGGTGGACTTGGGCGAGGTGGACCGGGGCGAGTGCGAGGTGGAGAGGTCAGATGCCTGCGCAGGGATCGCCGGCGCTGCTGCGATGGCTGCCGCCGTGGTCTGTACCAACCGCGGTGCAGCATCGTCCGGCTCTGGCTCGAGCGGGTTGGTGCGCCGCGCGCTTGGCGAGTTCAACGAGGAGCCGTCGCCCACTGCCGCGGTCGGCGTCAACCCCGCCTGGGCATGGTCCGTGCTGTTCACGTCTGCGCCCCCCTCCTCCTTGCGACTCCCCCTCGCGCTGCTCTTGTTGTCGCTGTCGAGCGTCACCTCCTTCATCAACGCCGTGCTGAACCCGCCGAGCGCTGCGGCGGCGCTGTTCGACAGCGTGTAGCCCAGCAGCTCCGTCCCACCGGACTTCTGCGTGCGGACGCTGACCATGCCCTGCGTGTTGGAGGTCGTGCTGGTCGGGGAGGCGCATGGATCGACGTGCGCGTTGGCGGGGTTCGTCTGGCGCTCGCAGATGGAGACGGGATGCGGCAGCAGCGGCGGCGGAGACGCGGAGAGGTGTTGCGGGGCGGAGGCCGACCGCTCGCTTCGCTCGCTGGCGCTGTAGGCGGACAGCGATGCCGCTGGCGGTTTCCCCGGGGCGACCAGCGTGAGTGTGGTGCTCTGCTCATTGGACTGCACAAGCCAGTCCCCGTCGTGGGGCAGACCTTCCGGTAAGAAAGAGATCCGCGCTGCCTGTTCAGACCTCCCTCTATCGACTGCTGTCGTCGTACGGGACGACGGGCGAAGCTGGTTTGAGGCTGCGTCGATGGCGTCCTGCTCGCGATCCATCAAGGGAGAGGCGCTCACAGCTTGGGTCCTGTGCGCCAGATCTACACCACCTTTTTCTGCAGCTACCTTCATCTTTTGCTGCCGCTGCTGCTGCTGCGGCTCGTGCGTCGTGTGTTGGATTTTGCTGGACCAATCGGTGATGGGTGAATCGCTTTGGTCCGGCACCGGCGCGGCAGCGGCGACGACGACAGCTGCGGGGGCTGCTGCCACCGCCGCTGCCGCCATCGAGGGCTCTTTCAGAAACGTAGACAGCGTCGCATTCGTTGGCTTGGTTTTCGTCACACCGCCGCTGCAGGTAGTGCTGGCGTTGATCGAGGCGTGCGGGGACTTGGTGGTGGTGGTGCCCGTTAACATCGGCAGTGCCGCCGCCGCCGCTGTGTCTGTCTCACCCACCGCAATGCCGTCTTCGACAGGAGCAACATCATCGTCGCTCTTGTCGCTGCGATTGGCGGCCGCCGCTGCGTCCTCGGCGGCTTTGTGGTTGGGGACTTCCTCTTTGCGACTGGCATCCGCAGCCGCCGTGGTCGGCAGCAACGGTCGCCGTTTCTGCTTGTCTGCCAGCGCAGTGGGGACTCGCCGTGCCTCGCGCGGCGGCATCACAACCGAGACGACGCTGCCCTTTTCAATCACGGTGCTCCGCGCCGTCGACGGGCCCTGTGGCTGTTGTTGTTGTTGCAGTAGTTGTGCTGACGGCTGCGGATGACGTGGGCTCTGCGGTTCCTCGCCCGTCGCCTCGCGTATCGGCGATTGGTGAGGCTGGTGGTCCGGCGTAAACATCGAAACGCACGACGCTGCGTTCGAGTCTGGAATCGCGCCGGAAGAGGACTTGTGCGACGACGCCGTGCGAAGGGAGGTGTCGCCCGCCTTCCCGCCTAGGTCTTCCATCTCAGGCGTGTACTCCATCGCAATCGTCGAAGGCCTGGTCCTGATGGGCTGTGAGGAGGAGGGGACAATGGCACTCACCACAGTCTTTCCAAGGACGGCGCCGTTCTCACGTGAGGAGGGAGCAGACGAAGCGGGCACCTCCGCGTCCGACTCCGGCGGTGACAGAGACACAGGCGACAGGTTTGTTGCGGCAGTCCTCTCCTGCTTCTTTTGCTTCGTCTGCGCTGCGGTGCCGTGCTCCTCGCTGCGGTGGCCGCTGGCTGTCCTGGCCAGCTCCTTTTTCTTGCGCTGGTGCGCGGATGGCGTCGGTGTGTCCACCGCGGCGGCTGCGGCTGCGTCATCGCCGTTGAAGGGCGGCAGCACCGTGCTCTTTTCGCCGGCCGCCTTCATGTAGTTGCCCGCCGCAAGGTCGTACTGCAGCGGGATGATGGGCGGGGACGGCTGCTCGGCGGCGGCCGCCGCCTCCTCCGTGACCATGTTTACCAAGTTGACGCCGAAGACCGACACGCCGCGGTAGGAGGACAGCTGCACGTTGCCGAGTTGACTCAGCAGCTCCAGGCGATAGGGCGTGATAAACGGGATGCACACCTGCGCCTCGTGCGTGAGGACGGAGACGTTGATGTCGCCGTCACACATGGCAAGGTCCTGCTGCGTGTCCGCGGAAAGGTAATCGGACTTGGGCACCCACTCTCGCGGAGGGAAGCTGTGAGAATGCTGTGGTAGAGGCGAGGTGGTTTGCGCCGGTGGGCTGTCCGGCTGTGGGTGCTGCGTACCGGCCCACTGCGCCGACCACGAGGAGGCGCTCTTGCTCGAGCGGGTGCGGCTGCTGCTGTCGTTGGGCGTGCTGGAGCTTTTGTGTGTCGTGGGACTCCCTTCGTCCAGCTCGTGCGAAGGTGGCGTCAGGGAGTCCATCAGCGCTGCTTCTGTTGCTGCTCCAGTGGCGTCGTTGGCGTCAGCGATGGATGCTGTGGCAGTCGTCGTGACGGTCGACGTGTTGATGTCGCTGCTGTGGATAATGGTGGGGTGTGATGGCAAAGACCTCGCCCGTCCAGACGTCGGTGTGTGCGTGCCACTTCGCGCGAAGCTGTTCGAGCGGGAGACGTTGCGACTGCTGCCCATCACCCGTGCCGCTGCCTCGCCAATGAGCTCCATCGCGCTCTTCGCTGGACGCCCCCCCGTTAGGGGTAGCGGGGTCGTCGGCTCGGTTGGTTCTTGCGGCGGAATCGTCCACGGGGCTGACGCGCCAACTTGCCTGCCCCCCTCCATCATGAAAACACGGCTGCTTCCCCGCTCCGTGCGGTACTCGTGCGAGTGGGAGCGTCGGGTGTCGCGCCGCGGGCTGTGCCAGCGCTCGCCAGTTTGGCTGCTGCTGCTGCTGCGGCGGAAGGCGTTGATATCGACAACGAGGCCAACAGGCGGGGTGGAGGGAGGCGCCAGTTCCTTTGCTGCGGACGGCGACGTCTTCGCATTGCCGGTGCCTGTGCCGCGTGGCACCGTCGCTGCACTCGCTGCCGGTGAGGCGGACGCTTCCCCACTCCCGCGTGACTCCGACATGTTGAAGGTCGACGATTCTCGCTTGAACGGGGGGTCCACCAGGCGCGACATCACAAAACTGCCGGCACGCAACGCGGTGCGGGAGGACATGGCCATGTCATGCTCGTGCAGCTCATTCAGGTGTGCGCTGATGCTGATGCTGTTGCTTCCGCTGCCTTGCACGGATGGTGTGCTCTCAGAGAAGGTCGGATATGTCTGCCGCGACTCCTCCTCGGAGTAGAAGGTGTCCATCTTGGCCAGTCGGCGCTTGAGCAGCGCAGTTAAGTGCTCACCGGACGGCTGCGTTCTTGCCCAGGTGACGCCGGCGGTGGAGACGGACTTCGCGGACGTGGGTGTAGAAAGGCGGGCTGCCCTTGCTGCTGGTGTCGCCCCGGCAATGCTCGGCGTTGTGGGCATCGACGAGACCTCAAAGCTGCGGACGTCGTCGTGGCTCGCGTCATCGAGTCTGTCCACCGGAATCATATCCACCACCAGCTGCGTCTTGGCCCGAACGTTCAGAATGCAGGCCACCTGCAGCACCCCTTGACTCTGCTGAAAGCGGAGGACTTGCTGCACAAACATCATCAAGGCCACAGAGTTGAAGATAAGTGTCCCGGGCAGGCGGGTCGAGGTCACCACACGCATTACATTCCGTTGCGAGCGGATGCGGTTGGCCAGCTTCCTCGCCTCGATCTGATCCACCTCGTTACTGCGCTGCCACGTCATGGCGGCGGTGCTGCCGAGCAGCTGGGACGTGCTGCGACCGCTGCCCCAATCGGCGCTGTACGTGACGCGGTTCGGTGCCAGCAAGTGCCGCATCACGCCGCTGTTGCTGCCGGCGTTCGTGGAGTGCGGCAGGCTGGCCGGGGCCTCGGTCGCGGTGGTGGGCGCGGAGCCAGCCATCAATCCCCGAGAGCCGCGACGCTGCCACTGTGCTGACCGCGTCCCCGGCGTGCCAAGATAATGGATCATCGACGTGGTGTGCTGTTGTTGTTGCCGCTGAAGATGTTGCCGCTGAGGAGACGAGCTGTTGACCGAGGCGACCGGAGAGGCGGCGGAGCCGGATGAGGTACCCGTGCTGTTGCACTCGTAGGAGCGCTGCTGGATTGCCTCGCGCACCTGCTGCGCCAGCTGCGCGACACCTTCCACGTTGCGCACCTCCTGAATAGAGCGCCACGGGGCGCCAACGGGCTTTGTAGCCAGGAAGGGCTGCGCGGTGGTGGTGGTGGTGGTCGTCGTCATCGTCAGCATCAGCTGGCCAGATCGGAGGGAATGAGAGTGTTCTGAGGGCGAGGTCTGATTTGAATGCGGTAGGTTGAGGCTCCCAGCCGAGTTCGGGAGGCTGGCAGGGTGGACGCTCAGCGGGACGGATCCGGCGCTGCTGGGCGGCGTCAGCCCGGCGTAAAACGGGTTCGCCGACGGGGCCAGGGGATGGGAGCTGCTCATGTGCCCGAGACGGGACCGCAGTGCCAGCGCGCTGTGCTCTGTCATGTCGCCCGCGCTGAAGGCGCGCAACGTCGGTGACTGCTGACGTTGACGCAGCGCCGGGGTGCTCTGCACCGCGCTCATCGGGCTCGTGCGGGAGCCAAAGGTGGGTGTGGAGGTCGCTGCTGTTGCCGCCGCCCCGGTGGCCGCATTTAACGCCTCAGGGACGAAGTCGGACGAGGTCCGCGCGGGTTTGGCGAGGTCCGCCTGGAAAGAAGTGTAGCTGAGCTCAAATAGGCTGCTCTGCTGGCCGCCATCCTTAGCCGCGGCCGTGTGCGCTGCCCGGGCAGCATCGCTGCGGATAGTGTTAGAGTCGTTCGCGCTGCTCGCGCTCCAGTCTGTGCTGGAGCGTGGGGAGCAGTTCTGCAGCTCGAGCAATGGGGTGTTCTCTACCGTGTCTCCGCCGTGCAGGAGCTTCGTGGTAGACACGTCGGAGTCGCTGTGGCGGAACGTCCGACGCTGTCGCATGTGCCGGCTTGTGCGCCTCCACGTAGGAACCGGGGCGTCGACGTCGTCATGCAGCTTCTCGCCGAGCAAAGGAGCGGAGCTGCTGCGGTGGCGTGGTGGAGACGGGGAGCTGCGAGCTGCCACCGCCGTCGGCGCCGCGTCCATCGAGGTGTGGTGTGGTGGAAGGGTGTAGATCCCCGTCACGCGCCGCGGCAGCGAGCCGGTGCGTGCAGAGGAGTCCCTCGTCGCCGTCTGCGTCTTCGCCAGTTCCTCCTCCTTCGTTTCTTCCCCCACGTCCGGCTTTGGCACCGGTGGGCGCGTCAGCACCTGCGGCTTCAGACCCGTTTCAACGCGCTGGAGGAGGTACAGCACGAGATACCGGGCGGGCAGCTGGTGATGGGCGAGCGGCGCCGACGCCCTCTCTGCCACCGTTGGGTGAGGCGGTTTGACCTCAGGTTTGACGGAGAATGCGAAGGTGCGGAGGTCGTTGCTCACCTTCGGGTGCTGCTGCTGCTGCTGGTCTGCTTTGTTGGCCGGGTCAGTTACTGTGGCGGCCTTTGAGAAGCTCCTCGTGTCCTTCACGCTCGGGCCTGACGGCTGCTGTGCGAGAGCGGCCACAACAGCGAAAGGTGGTGGTGTAGAAGGGGCGAGGGCAGCGGCAGTAGGATGCGGCGCCGGGTGTGACGGATTCTTCCACTTCGTGAGGGAGTCGAAGAGGCGGAGGTACGGGTTGTGCTGCGCCGCCAACGCCGCCGGGCCTGCGTTTGCCTCCTTCGTTGTCGTCGTCGTCGTCGCGGACAGCTCGACCTGGTCCGAGGAGACGGCTAGCGCCGCGTAGTAAGACGCCGTGCGCTCCGCGTACAAGAACACGTAGCTGTCGTACCGTGGCGCAAACAACTCATCAAAGTTGTGCACCTCTCGCAGCTTTGACGGGTGCGGAAACGTCGCAGCGGAGTTGGTGCTCGGTTCTTTTCCCGCCGCCTCCGCCGCCGCGGTAACATCTTTCGGCTTGCCCTCCAAGGTGACACGTGGCCGGTCTGTGTGTCGCAGCAGTTCGTCTAGCGGGGTCGACAGCGCTGCCTGGTCTGTTAGCGGACGTTGCGCCGTCGTTGGCGCTGTCGTTGCTTTCGCGGCGGTGGTGCGGCGGCTGCGGGACGCCGCCGTCGTGGTCGTCGGTGCAGCGACCTCCGGATCACTCGCGTTGCTGCTGTTCGTGTCAACGCCCTCATTGCTCAACGGGCAGTCCGGCTTCCGTGGCTGCTGCTGCTGCTGCCTCAGTGCGCTGTTGTCCGGCGTGTAGACAAAGCAACGAAAGATGTCGTCGAACTCCCTCGACACCACGTCCTCCAGCTTGTGGTAACCTAAGAGGCCGAGCGCTGTGTCGTTGGCGTACAGCAACGGCCACGGGTTGATCAGCTGCGCCGCCGACTCGCTAAAGTGCGTAAGAGAGGGCATGAAGGCGTTGCTGTTCACCTCCGCTGCGACGGAGTCCAAGACGGGGGTGATGGGTGAGCGATGACCCATCTCCGTGTTCGCAACGGACGGCGGTGGCTTCGAGCCGAGGGTGGACATGACACCGAAGTCGCCGGCCATGAGCGTGGCATCACGCTGGCGCTCCTTACCCACACCACGTGCCCTCGCCTGATCGTCATCGATATCCACGCCGTCGTACTCCGTAATGCTGCCAAGTAACGCCCCAGAGTGGGTGTGGGGCGAGCCAGATCGATCCGACGCCACCGACACCGGCAGCGTGGCGAAATTCGAGGAGATGTTGTTGCTATTGGTGCTGTGGTTGTTGTTGTCCGGGTTGTTGTGGCTGCTGTTGACGTTGGTGCGGTCCAGCACGGCTGCTAACGTGTGCGAGGTCATGGCGTGGAGCACCCCAGGTGCGGGCTCACACGCCGAGGAGGACGTGTTCGTCGGCGCCGCGGTTAAACCCGGGGAGGAGGCAGAAGAGCTGCTGCTGTGGTTGCCCCACGATGCCGCCAACGCCGTCCAGGCCGCTGCGGCGTGCGCTCTGGTGTTGCCAATCACCACCACCGGGCACATCACCTCGGACAGGCGACAATGACGCAGGGCTTGCACCATGAACAGCAGCGATGGATTTAGCTCGGCGAGAAGGTCAGCCGCACCCTGCTGCTGCTGCTGCTGAAGCAGGTGTTTATGGGACGAGGAGCGGGAGGAGATAGGATGCGGCGACAACGGCGTGCACAGCAAAGCGTGGCGATCGGAGGACTGCGGTTGGGTGCGGGGGTGCGCAGGTGAGGGTGGTCCTCCAGTGAGGGAGGAGGTTGAGCCCGTTTCGGACCGCGGCGGCACAGCGTTGCCGGCGACGCGTGCGGCATGGAGCATCTCCAGCGAGCGCGCGGTTGGGGTGGACGCATTTTTCGTCGCCAGCGCCGCCAGCGTCGCGCTGCCGTTGGCGGAAAGCGATGACACGCTGCAGCAGGGATGCGCATCTCCCGTCACGCGCTGACTGCCGTCCGAGCCGAGCGAGGAGAGGACAGGCTGGTAAAGGATGGTGGGGCTTCTCGACATGGAGGAGTGGTGCGGGGAGCTGAGGGAGGAGGAGAGGGAGCTGGAGGACTCCCCCCGCACATCGGAGGGCTGCTGCTGCGCCGCAACGGCCGCGAGGGTCATGGGAACTGCCTCCGCTGAATGCGCTGCGGCTACGGCTGCCGCCAGTGGCGTAATAAGGTCGAGTCCGAAGCCCTGCGCGTTCCCGACGTGCGCCGACCACGCCGCAGTCTGCGTCCCCGTGGCTGCGGAGACGCCTCGTGGAAAGTCCGGCACCGGCACCGCTACGTTGGCGGTGGTGGGCCATATTCTCGTGGTGACGTGTTCGAGCACCGCGTCCGCTGGAGGTGCGGCATTGCTTGTGGGAGGGGCGCTGTCGCTGCCGTTGTGGACGTTGCTGTTGCTGCTGCTGTTGCTGTTGCTTGCGCCTCCGGTGACAGAAGGAAGAGCATCTGCGCTGACGGAGCTTGCGGGGCCATGTGCTGAGAAAAGCGCCGTTTGGTTGTGGTAAGAGGGTGGCGAGTCCGTCATTTTTCCTTTAAAATGTATTTACCAAAAAAACAACAATAATAACACTAAGAGAACCAGAGGAGAGGTATGTATAACGCGCAAAGCAATGAAGAAGAAAAAAGAAATTGCAGAAAGCAGGTAGAATTCTGCAGAGGTCCGCTTTTGCGGTTGAACGCAGGAGTTAAGGGGAGGTGAGCACACTTATGTAAGTGTGCAGGAATAACTAATTAAAATGACAAAAGAGGGAGAGAGACGGGTCGCTCTTGTTGCTGTTGTCTCTCGGTATTTGCGCAGGTGGTGGGTGTGTATGGATCGATGCCCCCGAGGCGTCAACACGAGTCTGCGGAGCGCGAGGGACGACAGTAATAAATAAATACAAGAAGGAAAGAAGAAAACAAAAAACTGCTGGAGCCTGTATGGATGTCGCAAAAATGAAAAGAAAATATAATAAGAGAGAAAAGTAGAAACAGCAAAAAAACGGAATGTTGAGACCAAGAACGACTTCAATGATTGCAGTAGAAGATAATATGATAGAGAGAGAGAAGAGAGAGGAGATGGGCCAGAGATGCGATGCCGCACCGATGTAGAAATAAATGTAGAAGCTTATTTATGGCAGAAAAAAGAAAGAAAAATATTGAGAAAGATGAAAAAGTAATTGAATTGGCTAGAATTTCCAATAGAAAAAAAACACCCACCACAACTGGAAAGAAAACAAAAAAAAATAGCACGACCGTCAACTGCACAAACGATCGGCTGGCGGAGAAGGACGACAACAACAACGTGAGTAAAGAACTGAACAACAAAGAAAAAAAACGCCGTCCCCGCGTACGACAACCTAAAAAAAGAAGAAGAAAAGACGAAGGAGGTGCCGGTGTGCGCTACAACACCACACACGCATATATATATATGTTGGCAACTCTGCCGTCTTCCTTGGGTCAGCTCGCTGACTAGTCTACACACCGGAAACAAACAAAAGGAAATGAGCTCAACAACAGCAATTGGTTATTCCTCTATGTACACTAAGCAAGAGAGAGAGGGGAGGGTGTGTGAGAAGATAAAAGAAGGAGGACCAACAAACCGTGCCCAGTTCAAAGGCGCAGAAGAGGGTTGCCAACAACAACAACAAGAAGAAAACAAACAAGAAATTTTAAAAGCAAAAACAAAAATGGCTGCCTAAACGGACGCCAGCACACGCCCACACAGCAGCAGCAGCAACACACAGAAACAAAAAAAGGACGCAAAGAGAACCCACAGCAAACGAAGAAAACCAACTCAAAGCGACTTCACGGGGGTACAACTCCGTTTCCCCTTTACTCCTTTCTTCTTCTTCGTGTTGTTGCTGCTGCTTGTTTTTTTTTTTTTAAGTGGGAGCGGAATAACGTTCCTGTCTCGAGAAAACGAACAAATTGGTAAAAGTCTTAAAAACAACAACAAAGCGATTTATAAATGAGATCACAGCAAACAGCCGACAAAGCAGGAGTAATCAGTAACACACAAACAAAAGGGCGAGAGCACACACCGTCAAGCTCGTAGAACAACAACAACAACAACAAAAGCGACGCTTTGGTATGCGGTGAACAACAGACGAACACAGACTGATGAGTGAGAATGCGTCGTGTAACGACCACAAGACACCCCCGCACACCTACACACACACACAGTCACTCAAGAGAGTCTAAAAACAATGTGTAGCCACACACCGCCGCCACCACCACTACACGCCACAACAATGGAAACAAGAATAAGGATATGCTTCTTGAAGTACAACCCACCGAGGTTTTCCCTTCTTCTTCCTCCTCCTCCACCACAATTTGTCGTCTTTCCCTTTGTGGCGTATTTTATGCTTCGTCCTTCGGACTGTCGGCAACACGCGCGGAAAGGGGGGAAAGAGAGAAAGAAAGGGATGAGTAGGAGATGTGCGTGCAGCTGCGGTGAGTATAAAACAAGAAAAAGGAAAATAAATGAAAGAAGTATGCGTAAAGCACTAGGAGGTGCACGAGGTGATGCTGGCACCTGATATACATGTGCATCCAGGGGAAGGAAGCACAGCAACCGCAAGAGTGAATAGGGAGACAGAGAACGAGCGAGAGAGAGATAGAGAGGTAGTTCACACACACACACACACACACACACACACACACACACACACGATGCATGAGATGACAC